>NC_135237.1:65901714-66066714 GCF_051348905.1 Ranitomeya variabilis
GACTCGCTGAATACATCCTGATAATCAGACAAATACTCAGGAACTTCCGAAGGAGTAGAGGAAGCAATAGACACCGGCGGGGAATCAGCATGAATTCCCTGACAGCCCCAACTTGACACAGACATTGCCTTCCAATCCAAGACTGGATTGTGGGTCTGTAACCATGGCAGACCCAAAACGACCAAATCATGCATTTTATGCAGAACAAGAAAACGAATCACCTCCCGATGTTCAGGAGTCATGCACATGGTTACCTGCGTCCAAAACTGCGGTTTATTTTCCGCCAATGGCGTAGCATCAATACCTCTAAGAGGAATAGGATTTACCAACGGTTCAAGAACAAAACCACAGCGCTTGGCAAATGACAGATCCATAAGACTCAGGGCAGCACCTGAATCCACAAACGCCATAACAGGGTAAGAAGACAATGAGCAAATTAAAGTCACAGACAAAATAAATTTTAGGTTGCAAATTACCAATGGCGACAGGACTAACAACCCTTGTTAGGCGTTTAGAGCATGCTGATATAACATGTGTAGAATCACCACAGTAAAAACACAACCCATTCTGACGTCTATGATTTTTCCGCTCATTTCTAGTCTGAATTCTATCACATTGCATTAAATCAGGTGTTTGTTCAGACAACACCACCAGAGGATTAGCGGTTTTGCGCTCCCGCAAACGCCGGTCAATTTGAATAGCCAGCGCCATGGAATCATTCAGACTTGTAGGAATGGGGAAACCCACCATCACATTCTTAATGGCTTCCGAAAGGCCATTTCTGAAATTTGCGGCCAGAGCACACTCATTCCACTGAGTAAGCACGGACCATTTCCGAAATTTTTGGCAATACACTTCAGCTTCATCCTGGCCCTGAGAAATAGCCAGCAAGGCTTTTTCTGCCTGAACTTCAAGATTGGGTTCCTCGTAAAGCAATCCGAGCGCCAGAAAAAACACATCAATATTTGCCAATGCCGGATCTCCTGGCGCTAGCGAGAAAGCCCAATCCTGAGGGTCGCCCCGTAAAAAAGAGATAACAATTTTAACTTGCTGAGCTGAATCTCCAGATGAACGGGGTCTCAGAGATAGAAACAATTTACAATTATTCCTAAAATTCCTAAACTTAAATCGGTCTCCAGAAAACAGTTCAGGAATAGGTATTTTAGGTTCAGACATTGGACTACTGGTAACAAAATCTTGTATGCCCTGCACACGAGCAGCAAGCTGGTCTACACTTGTAATCAAGGTCTGGACATTCATGTCTGCAGCAAGCACAAGCCACTCAGAGGTAAAGGGGAGGAAGAGAGGGAAAAAAAAAAAAAAAACAACTCAGAATTTCCTTTCTTATTATCCCACTTCTGCAATGCATTAAACATTCAATGTTGGGCCTGGCATACTGTTATGACCCCAATGGCAGAGGGTCTCAGAAATAATTACTAAGTCTGCAAACACAAAAAAACAGCTCATAGGGCAGTGGTAACTGAGCTGACCATATATCTAATCCTAGCACCACAAATAGCAGCAGCCGGGGAACGTGCCTACGTTGGTTCTAGATGTCTCGCGCCAGCCGGAGAACTAACTAATCCTAGAAGGGAAAAGAAAGACCTTTCTTGCCTCCAGAGAAAAGACCCCAAAAGTTGGATACAAGCCCCCAACAAATAATAACGGTGAGGTAAGAGGAAAAGACAAATGTAAGAATGAGGTAGGTATTTAGCAAAGAGAGGCCCACTAGCTAATAGCAGAATAAGTAAGATGACTTATGGAGCGCCCCCACACCGCCGCAGGGCCGAGGGGTACCCGGAGCCGGGCCTCTAGTTCTCAGTCTCGGGGTTGTCACAGTGGCTAGACCCGGTCCGTGGCCCTGTCCGTCAGTGGGGAACGTCCGGTGCAATAGGTGGTAGTAATGGTAGCGATGTAGTGGTGCAGTTGTGGGGTGTAAGTCGCGGTAAATAACGAGGACACCAGGTTGCAGTCTCTTTACCTCTTTACTGGAGATCCCTGAGTCCTCAGTCCGGAATACGGTTCACCAGGCTACGCAAGTCCGGCCGGTCCAATGGCACCTCCAGAGTTCTCCTCTCAGGTGGAAATCTGTGCCTTCCTTCTTAGCGCTATGTGTTGTAGTCCTTCCCTGCTGTGCTCACGGAAAGTGACCCCACAACGGTTGTGTCTGTTTCTTAAGTTCCCTCACAACTCGATTTGATGTTCCTCTGTAATCCACCCCTTCCCTGTATTCAGGTTGGAATGGCACCCGTTTGTCAGGTAGGCCTGGAGTTCTTCCGGGACCCTAGAGACGCCCCTCTCCCGCAATTGCCCCCCAAGACTTCATAGGCGATATGTGGTAGACAGCCAGCCTGAGACCGACTGCCCTGCCGCTGTTTGGAGTATGGCTTGAAGCTGTATTCTAATCCACTCCCTCGGCGTTCCGGCCACCGGTATTGCGCCTCAGCAAGGTGCTGCCTCTTTCAGCACAACCCCTGCTGGTATTCTCCTTCTGCTTGATCTCGTTTCTCACTCAGCACAATCTGTCTCGCTTCTAGTCCTTTCTTGAGTCCCGCCGCTTCCAGGAGCCTGCGCGGACCCGTTACGTTCTTTCAATGCCAAGCCTCTGCCAGGATCCCACCCCTGGCAGAGACCCTACAGTCTCTCCCTTCACAACACCCCCTACCACAGGGTGTTGCTCCGTTCAATCCCGTCAGCGTTCTCTCTAACTTTCTGCCTGACCCCCAGTTTACCCACTATGGTGGGGAGTGGCCTAATGAATAGCACCCTTAGCTCCCCCCGGAGGCCCAGCTGTGAAACATATTGGTGTCTGTGATACCTGATTGGAGGAACTCCTTCGGTGCCATCGAACGTACCATGGCTCCCCTTAGCGGCGAAGCCACAGCACTGCAACGACCAGGACTCTGGGGCGCTGCAACTTATATGGTCAGCAAAAACCCTATCAAAATATCCACGCTGGATATTCAAGAACCCCCGAACCGTCTAACTGCCCGGGGGGAGAACACCAGCCCCCTAGAGCTTCCAGCAAAGTCAGGAATCACATTTAGTACAAGCTGGACAAAAATAAGAGCAAAGCAAATAACCAAAAAACAAAGAAGCAGGACTTAGCTTAATTTAGCACGAACCAAGACCAGCAGACAGGAGCAAACAGAAAGGATCTGATTACAACGATGCCAGGCACTGGACTAAGGATCCAGGAAGCTTATATAGCAACACCCCTGGACTAACGACCCAGGTGGGTGCCAAACTGAGGAAAGACAATCCCAGAGTCATATCACAAGTAACCACAAGAGGGAGCCAAAAAGTCTAATTCACAACACTGGACTCCAGCTGCCTCGTTTCCTGCTAGGCTTGCTGCCTATTTAACTCCATCTGGACCTTTACTTGTTGCCTGCTGTGGTTGTATTCAGTACTGGTTCAGATCTCTCTGGGACTTCCCTTGTGACCTGTCTCCTCGTGGAGAAGCTAAGTTCATGCTAGTCCATTTTTGCTCATTGCTATTTGAAAATGTTTCTCAGTATGTTATGAGTTCAGTCCAGCTTGCTTATATGCTATTTGATTGCTAGCTGGAAGCTCTGGGGTGCGGAGTTGCGCCCCTCACATCGTGAGTCGGTGTGGGTTTTTTTTTGTATTCTCTGCGTGGATACTTTTGTAGTATTTTATACTGACCGCACAGATTCCTTGCTATCTTCTGACTATTTAGTTATTAGCGGGCCTCATTTGCTAAAACCTATTTTCATTTCTATGTTTGTGTTTTCCCCTTAAACTCACCGTTATTATTTGTGGGGGGCTGCTTACACTTTGGGGAAAATTTCTCTGAGGCAAGTGAGGATTTGTTTCTCTCTAGGGGTAGCTAGTTTCTCAGGCTGTGAACGAGGCGTCTAGGCCGAGTTAGGAACGCTCCACGGCTGCCTATAGTGTGTGTTGATAGGATCAGGATTGCGGTCAGTAAAGTTCCCACATTCCCAGAGCTTGTCCTTATTTTTGGGTTTACTTATCAAGTCAGTTCATGTGTTCTAACCACCAGGATCATAACAATTTCCATTCCTGCCCCCGTGATTCCATTCCTGCCCCAGTGTTTCCATTCCTGCCCCAGTGTTTCCATTCCTGCCCCCGTGTCTCCATTCCTGCCCTGGCCCACTTTCAATTAATAATATAAAACCCAAAACTTTCTTTTTACCTTGCCATGCTTCTGTGGCGAAGTTCCGTCCTCGCAGTTCCAGCGCGCACTTGCTGGCGAATGACAATAACATCATAGGCCAGCGACTTGCGCGCTGATGTCAGCTGCCAGCCTCCAATTGGCTGGCAGCTTTTAACTATTGTCATGTGGGCAGAATCCTGCTGCTAGGGCCCAATCAGTAGAAGAGACAGGGCCTGATGCGGGCCCCTTCTGCTGATCGGGCCCCATACGCCAGTTAGGGCAGTAATGCCCTGACGGCGGCCCTGATTACATCATCTGACAAGTTATGAATTCCTACATGCGTACAGGATCAAAACCAATAACCATATAGAAATACAGCACCAGAACCACTGTCAGTACATAAATACATCAACATAATCACAAACACTACAGAAATGCTTCACCACAACCACCAACAGTACATTAATACAGCCCTAGAACCAGAACCGTCATCAATACAGGACTACATCACCAGAACCACCATCAGCACAGAAATACATCACCAAACCCACCAATATTAGAGATATGCATCACCAGAACTATCTTCAGTACAGAAAGACATTACCAGAACAATCATCAGTACAGGAATACATCACCAGAACCATCATCAGTACAGGAATACATGACCAGAACCATCATTAGTACAGAATACAGCACTGGAACCACCAACAGTACAATAATAAAGCATCAGAACACCATCAGTACAGAAATATAACACCATATCCATCAACATTGCAGAATTATAGCATCACAACCACCATCACTATAGGAGTATATCACCAGAACCACCATCAGTAGAGAAATACATCACCAGTAATATCATCAGTATAGAAATACAGCATCACAGCCACTATCAGTACAGAACAACCAACAGCACCAGAACCTCCAACTGTACATGAATGTATCACCAGAACCACCTCAGTACATGAATACAATGTAAGTTAAGTACAGCAATCTATTGCAATGTCAGGTCAGCCCCATATACATTTGTATCGAATGAACCTACAATTCCCAGTATATCCTAAACAATGAAACGTAGATACTAGAAGATGTTGTTACCAGCCATCATAAGACCATCATAAGACTGCAGACCATAAAGATACCACAGTACTGATGAGACGTAGTCAGTATCAAAAATAAACATGTACACCCAGGTAACTTATAGATTTCATCTTGTCTGATTGGTGTCTTTTTTTTCTTTTCTTTTCCATCTTGTCCAGACATCATAATGACTTTTCAATTCCACAACTCATCACTGCAGACTTTTCTCTTCTCCGGTCTTCTGCAGAAAATCCCAACAATACCCTTAAAATAACAGTGTTATTATAATGTTTCTGAACAAAAATATCTGCTGTATGCTAAAAGGCTCTACTTAAGCTTTGGCAAAGGGATTTTACCTGTCCCATCTTGTTCAAGCTGAGAACATGATTGGCTCTACCTATGCTTCAGCAAGGGAAGGCCCCCTTTCCAATGTTGTCTTTGTTCTGGGCCCCTTCTCTTTTCACGAAGGGCTTGCCATATACTGCACCCTTGTGCAATTTCTTTCATGGCACACTGCATTGTTGATTGCACTTGAATGAATAAAGTAAAGTTCTTTGGCTTTCAAAGATAGAATTGTAACCTTTTCGGCTAATTGCAGTGTAATACCTGTTCTGATGGCTTGTGATATCTCCAATATTGCACAGGGAGTGGAAATTTCTGGGTGTTTGTAGGTTGGCTCATGTGGCTACCTGTAAGTTAGTTGACTCAGAGCATCCCATTTTAAGCCATGGGCTGAGTTGTTGTAACAGGACTTTTACCAACACTACCACTCAAATCCCTTTTATGACACAATATCATCAAAACAGAATACATAATGACATAAATAGCATGTCAAATAAGGTCCTATGCCTAAATTAATTCGGACCTAGAACAATCTCAACAGGACACTCCTCTCGTAGATTAGATACAGTAAACATGGAGTAGGAGTCAAAAATCAGATGCAAACAAATATATCTTTATTAAATACAAAAGCACATGAAAGAGAAGAAACATGTATCAAAACAAGGTCAGAAATATAGTGAGAGATGGGTAGAATAACATGAATTTCTTTATCAAGGAATAGTAATAGTAAAGGGGCGGGAGGAGCAATCACAAGAAGCCTATAGTAATTGATTATAAAGTGCTATTGCCTTGAGTTGTAACTGTGAGATGCCACTATATGTGCTGGGATACAGAGGAAATAATAACCACGTACAGTATCTGCCCCAAAAATAGGGGTCTGTATAATAGCAAGTAGTTATAAACCATAAATCATCCTACATACATGCACATGATCATGACGTGCTCTTACGCATAGTTCCCCAGGAACTACTGTATGTTCACTTGGTGTCTCTCCTAGGGAACTATGGGTACGTTTTGATACGTGTGTAGTGACCCAGTCGAGAGTGTGTCCTTCCCTTTAAGTAATCCTGCATTGTGAGTAGCTTCTGTACACTACAGTTCACTCTCTAACTGCCCCTCTACATTATTCCCTGCATTTGTGAGCTGTAATTCTCCATTTCTAGTCACCTCCATTTTAGATGCTGTGTTCTGGCATCATCTAATGGTGAAAGTGTACAATGACTCATAATTATCGTTTTGTAAGGATCTGAGATGTGAATCAGGTGTCCTATTGGCCAGCTCCTAGTCATATGGTCAATAGGAGGAGCTGTTTTTCAGGCAAGTCTAGAATGTTCTTTAGCCTGGGAGATATCCTCAGGGAGAGCGGAACACACGTGGAGGCTGTTTTCACTACAAGATCTCCTGCAGGCCTATGAGCCTGGGTTCCCTCTAAAACCTCTACAGACATCATTCTAAAGTCTTTCTGACTGGAATCACCTCAGTTTTTACATTCACCTATAAGTGACATCATTCTAAAGTCTTTGTGACTGGAATCACCTCAGTTTTTACATTCACCTATAAGTACTTCCCTTTTAATTGGCTAGGTCTTCTGCCTGAGTCAATTATTAAGAAAAATGTTACAATTTCAAAGGGATGTTGGGGTTGTATCCACAGTGTACATCTTTACGTAACTTTTTTTGCCACTGCTCATGGTCCATGTTTTGTTTGTCACAAAGATCTTTCATTGTGTGGTGTCCTTATAGGATGTTCCTTCTGGAGGGAGGTCTAGGGGATGTGTCTCCATCAGATTCCTCACTGCCGGCATACCTGGTTCCTCATTGGAGGCAACAGCAAGGCTTTATCTCCAAGCAAACATTGGAAGTCCATAACATAATTTCTTGTGTTTTGTTGTAGGGGATCCCTACTCAAAATCCCTAATCCTTACTGTGACCTTGGATTTGGAATCTATTGGGGAATTTCTCCATTCAGACAGGTCTTTCCACACACTGCATTTTTGTGCTTTTTTGTGTGGCTTGCTGCACTTTTTTGGATATTGGAGAAGAAAGTCATAATCGTTACCCAAGTGGACGACACGGATGTGCTGAGAACAATCACTGGCCTCAGTGACTAGAGAGAGACTGGCAGGGAGCAGTGGAGAAGTGATGCTGGAGTTGTGAGGGATTTACCAGGTGTCAAATCTCTATTTGTTTGTTATTTTATCACTCAGCACATTTTGAGATCTTGGATGATTCCTATATAATCTAATAATCCGCAACACTTTACAATTTAAAGTCTTTAAGATATGTGCTAACATATCATTGAGACATTTCGAAATGACTGAATTTGGAGATTTCAAGGGATTTAGTATTGGAAATAACTGCTGAACTATCAAGACATTATCTTGACTGAAATACAGTATTATTTTAATATATAGGGCAAGCAATCAGGTTCAAGTCCCTTAATGAAAAAAAACCTCTCATAAAAGGTCCAGATCCAATGGAGAAATTTAGAAAAAAAATTTATGGTATCAGAAAATGACGACCCAAGCTAAAGAATTTTTTAACAAATTTCTGAACTAATCGCTGTTATTATAATTATCAAAAAATCGTCAAAAAACAATGGCAGAATTGTGTTTTTTTCCAACAGTTTGCCACTTTTGGAATTTATAGCATTTTTTTCTAATATATTGTATGGTTTAATGAATGATGACATTCAAAAGTACAATATTTCCTGCAAAAAAACAAGGCCTCATATGGCTTTTTTTGGAAGGAGAGGAAAAGCAAAAGCGTTAAAGCAAAAATATCGACGGATCATGCAGGGGTTTAAACAAAAATATTTAATACAAGTATTTATTACGAAAAATATATATATTTATTTATCTATCAATCCATCATATTTAATATTTTTTAGTTAAAAATATATACAAATATATTAATCTATAATTTTAACAGACACATATTGTGTACAAATATATCAAACTAGAATAAATGGTCCATCCATTATAAATACATACAGCAATTAAATAAATAAATAAAATACGGTGTACACTGTAAAACAAATTACTTTCATCTCATTAAAATAATGTGTCTTCAATAAGTGTAATTTCACCTCCTGTTATGTGGGGTTTGTTGCCCAGAATTTATATAGATCACTTAACAGACATTTAATTAAATGGGCTGTAGAGTAGTGCTGAATTATGTTTGCTGTGATGCACAGATATATCAAATATTGGTTAAGCTTTGCCCCTTTCCCTGTACCTTAATACGATAAGGGTCATTTATGCTGGAGTCCGTTCTTATAATTCTAATTAAAACCAATGTGCCAGAGTACAGAGGGAAGGTTAATCTTTCCTAGGGAATCCCATCCATTCTATATTCTGGCCAGCACGAAAAGATGGTTCTGCATGACCCAGGGTTAGCAAATTGATTAGCTTATTTTTGCAAGGATTAATCAAACTGTATTATTTGCTACTTGCACTCTTTGGCCCTTAACTCTCGGTGTCGTAAAAAAAGGTTATCCCTTTAATCCCTCTCCTTCTCAGAGGATATCAGTGAAATGCAATCTGTAGGGAAACAGAGATGAAACAGGACATTAAAGGTCCCTTATCAGGATAATCAGTGGCCGTTGTGTACTGATGGGCAGTAAAGTGAGATTTGCATCTATCTTTAAAAGCTCATTAGACTTCAAGCACGTTTTTTTACTGACGACAACTGATCTCCTAATTACAAATGAAGGGCTTTGTGCAAACCGAGCAAATAAATATGGTGAAATAAAACAATGAATGTATACATTATCTGTTCTTTCTGCAAAAATCTTGCGAAATTTGGGGTGAAAAAAAAAAATCTATTTATTACTGCTTAATTAATTAAGGGTAGCACTGTTTCGAACTTTTGAATTTCAGGCTCCATATCTCACCATCCACTACTGCTTTTAGAGTATGTGCACATGTCCGGATTTCTTGCAGAAATTTCCTGAAGAAAACCGGAAATTTTCTGCAAGAAATCCGCATTTTTTTTTTTGCGTTTTTTTCGCGTTTTTTTTAGCATTCTGCAAGCGTAATTAGCTTGCAGAATGCTAAAGTTTTCCAAGCGATCTGTAGCATCGCTTGGAAAACTGACTGACAGATTGGTCACACTTGTCAAACATAGTGTTTGACAAGTGTGACCATCTTTTTACTATAGATGCAGCTTATGCAGCATCTATAGTAAAAGAGAGAATGTTTAAAAATAATAAAAAAAATAAAAAAAATGCTTATACTCACCCAGACGATCTCCTCAGCGACGTCCGTTCCTCTTCCTATAGCTGGTGTGTGCGCGCAGGACCTTCCATGACGTCGCGGTCACGTGAGCGGTCACATGACCGCTCACGACCAATCACAAGACAGTGACGTCATCGGCAGGTCCTTCACCGCACACCAGCTACAGGAACCGAAGCGACAGCGTGCTGTGGAGAGGCGGGAAGACATCGAGGGTGAGTATATGACTATTTTTTATTTTAATTCTTATTTTTTGACCAATTATATGGTGCCCAGTGCGTGGAGGAGAGTCTCCTCTCCTCCACCCTGGGTACCAACTGCACACAGTCTGCTTACTTCCCGCATGGTGTGCACAACCACATGTGGAAAGTAAGTAGATCAATGCACTCCTAGGTGTGCGGTATCCCCTGCAATTCCGCATTTTAATGAACATGTTGCTTTTTTTGCCGCGATGCGATTTTTTCGCGGAAAAAAAGGCTACATTTGCACAAAAAATGCGGAATACACTGAAAATAATGGGAGGCATAGGTTAGCGTTTTTTTCGCGTTTTTATCACGTTTTTATAGCGAAAAAACGCGAAAAAAACGCGAAAAATACTGAACGTGTGCACATGGCCTTATCGTGAGACTGCCATCATTTTATAGACAATCATCTTGGCTATCTCATACATAAATTTGACTTACAACTACTTAGCATATGATTAGTTATGCAGATTCTTCTCATGTCACTTCATTGTTATTGTTTTGCTCCTAAAAATCAATTTTTTTAATTTATTTTTATTATTTTGTAAATCTACCTTTGGCTTTCAACACTGCCTGAATCCTTCTGGACATGATCTTGATTAAATTCAAGCATGTCTAGACCATGATCTGACTCCAGGTCTCTTTTATACGTTCCCATAGTTGGTGCATACTAGACAAAACAATTGGGTGCATATACAGCTTTTTCTTCAACTCTACCCACAAGTGTTCGATTGGGTTGAAATCTGGGGACTGTGGAGGCCAATCCAGCACCTCTACTTCATTGTCATTCAACCATTTCTTCGCCAATCTCGATTTGCACTCTTTGGCTCTATTTCTGTACGTGCTATGGGTGGCACGGGGATTGTTTCTACTTGTGATTTATTTACCTGATATTATTATTAATAAAGCTGTTTCTATTTTTCTTATATATCTGGACTTCTTTGACTGTAGTCTTGCTGAGTTGTTTTGATTTATGTTTATGCAGTTTGTCCAATATGGTCCTAATTTAGTCCCAATATATTAATCAATAACCTATACCCTATTGGGAAAATAACTATGCTGGTGACTACTTTATGTTCCACAAAATTTCTATATTTTGAATGCATGAATAGACTTCATTTTATATTCTTCCAACTGTCATGACACTCACATAATGCAGTTTGGCAATTTTGTTTATTTTTGTTGATATCAGTTATTTTATTGTTAATTTTATGACACTGTAGATACTGTTGGTCCAGGGAGGGCTCATAGTCCAGGCCACTTGGGCTCAATGACCATGCAGAGTTTAGTCCAGCAACTATGTTCAGCTGAGGTGCAAACCCAATAAGGCTCATGCCAAGGAACTGTCTCAATATATAAAGGTTGAACATTTCACGCCACAGCAGAGAGTGGTATGGTATCAAGAAGGCCCTGTCAGATGCAGCTGCTGGGGTTGTGCTAGTAGCAGTTGACAGCCTTTGAGCAAAGAGGAAAAAGGTCAGGTTCCTTGACTGGGAGAAGTAGGTGAGCGAGGTTTCCATCCTGTATACGACTGCAATGATCTGAAACAGAGTGGCAACCCATGATTAATTAGGGAAGTTACCTTTACATGCCATCATTATTGAAAATTGACTACAAATTTAGGGCTATCACAATAGTTATGGCCAGACTGTTACTCCAGTATCACACATCCAACATTCACAGTGCAAGTACGAACCGTGATAATTAGTGTTGAGCGATACCGTCCGATACTTGAAAGTATCGGTATCGGAAAGTATCGGCCGATACCGGCAAAGTATCGGATCCAATCCGATACCGATACCCGATACCAATACAAGTCAATGGGACTCAAGTATCGCACGGTATCCCTGATGGTTCCCAGGGTCTGAAGGAGAGGAAACTCTCCTTGAGGCCCTGGGATCCATATTAATGTGTAAAATAAAGAATTAAAATAAAAAATATTGCTATACTCACCTCTCCGACGCAGCCTGGACCTCAGCGAGGGAACCGGCAGCGTTGTTTGCTTAAAATTCGCGCGTTTACTTCCTTACGTGAAGTCCCGGCTTGTGATTGGTCGCGTGCCGCCCATGTGGCCGCGACGCGACCAATCACAGCAAGCCGTGACGTAATTTCAGGTCCTTCAGGATTTTAAAATTACGTTCTGGCTTGTGATTGGTCGCGTCGCGGTCACATGGGTGACGCGACCAATCACAAGCCGTGACGTCACGGGAGGCTGGACACGCGCGCATTTTAAATCACAGACTTGTCACAATGAGTGTTTTAACACTTAAAGGGAAACTGTCTCCAGTTTATCAAAATATAAACTGCAGCCACCACATTTAATGAATCTTTCACGATAACAAAAACATAAAGAGATTAACCCCTTAGTGACAGAGCCAATTTGGTACTTAATGACCAAGCCAATTTTTACAATTCTGACCACCGTCTCTTTATGAGGTTATAACTCTGAAACGCTTTAACGGATCTCGCTGATTCTGAGAAAGTTCTTTCGTGACATATCTTACTTCATGTTAATTGTAAAACTTCTTTGATATTACTTGCATTTATTTATGAAAAAAATGGAAATATGGCAAAACAATTTTACATTTTTAAATTTTCAAACTTTGAATTTTTATGCCCTTAAATCAGAGAGATATGTCACACAAAATAGTTAATAAATAACATTTCCCACATGTCAACTTTACATCAGCACAATTTTGGAAACAATTTTTTTTTGGTTAGGAAGTTATAAAGGTTAAAAGGTGACCAGCGATTTCTCATTTTTACAACAAAATTTACAAAACCTTTTTTTTTAAGGGACCGTCTCACATTTAAAGTCACTTTGAGGGGTGTTCATGACAGAAAATACCCAAAAGTGATGCCATTCTAAAAACTACACCCCTCAAGGTGCTCAAAACCACGTTCAAGAATATTATTAACCCTTTACGTGCTTCACAGGAAGTGAAGCAATGTGCAAGGAATAAATTAACATTTAACTTTCTTTTACAAACATTTTAGTTCAGAACCAATTTTTTTATTTTCACAAGTGTAAAAAGAGAAAATGAACCACAAAATTTGGTGTACAATTTCTCCTGAATCCGCCGATACCCCATATGTGGGGGTAAACCACTGTTTGGGCGCATGGCAGAGCTTGGAAGAGAAGGACTGCCGTTTTACTTTTTCAACACAGAATTGGCTGGAATTGAGATCGGTCGCCATGTTGTGTTTAGGATGCCCCTGATGTGCCTAACCAGTGGAAACCCCCCACAAGTGACACCATTTTGGAAACTAGACCCCTTAAGGAACTTATCTAGATGTGTGGTGAGCACTTTGAACCCCCAAGTACGTCACAGAAGTTTATAATGTAGAGCCGTGAAAATCAAAAATCTTATTTTTTCCACAATAATTATCTTTTCGCCCCCAAATTTTTATTTTCATAATGGTAACAGGAGAAATTAGACCACCAAAGATGTTTTGCAATTTGTCCTGAGTACGCCGATACCCCATATGTGGGGGTAAACCACTGTTTGGGCACACGGAAGAGCTTGGAAGAGAAGGAGTGCCGTTTGACTTTTTCAATGCAGAATTGGCTGGAATTAAGATCGGACACCTTGCCGCGTTTGGAGAGCCCCTGATGTGCCTAAACAGTGAAAAACCCCACATGTGACACCATTTTGGAAACTAGACCCCTTAAGGAACTTATCTAGATGTGTAGTGAGCACGTTGAACTCCAAAGTGCTTCACAGACGTTTATAACGTAGAGCCGTTAAAATAAAAAAATCTAATTTTTTCCACAAAAATGATCTTTTCGCCCAAATTTATATTTTCACAAGGGTAACTGGATAAATTAGACTGCAAAAGTTGTTTTGCAATTTG
Organism: Ranitomeya variabilis; assembly: GCF_051348905.1. NCBI lineage: Eukaryota > Metazoa > Chordata > Amphibia > Anura > Dendrobatidae > Ranitomeya > Ranitomeya variabilis. Next base: position 65,915,609 of record NC_135237.1, read on the forward strand.
TACTGAATATGCTGATACCACATATGTGGGGGTAAACCATTGTTTGGGAGCACGGCAGAGCTCGGAAGGAAAGGAGTGCCGTTTGACTTTTTTCAATGCAGAATTGGCTGGAATTGAGATCTGACGCCATGTTGCATTTGGAGAGCCCCTGATGTGCCTAAACAGTGGAAACCCCATACAAGGGACACCATTTTGGAAACTAGACCCCTTAAGGAACTTATCTAGATGTGTGGTGTGCACTTTGAACCCCCAAGTGCTTCACAGAAGTTTATAACATAGAGCCGTGAAAACAAAAAAAAAATTTCCTCAAAAATTCTTTTTTAGCCCGCAATTTTTTACTTTTACAAGGATAACAGGAGAAATTGGACCCCAAAAGTTGTTGTCCAGTTTGTCCTGAGTACGCCGATACCCCATATGTGGGGGGACCACTGTTTGGGCACACAGCGGGGCTCGGAAGGGAAGTTGTGACATTTTAAATTGCAGACTTTGATGGAATGGTCTGCGAGCGTCATTTTGCGTTTGCAGAGCCCCTGATGTACCTAAACAGAAAACCCCCCACAAGTGACCCCATTTTGGAAAATAGACCCCAAGGAGCTTATCTAGATGTGTTGTGAGCACTACGAACCCCAAAGTGCTTCACAGAAGTTTATAACATAGAGCCGTGAAAATAAAAAATCATATTTTTTCACCCCCAAATTTTTACTTTCACAAGGGTAATAGGAGAATTTGGAACATGAAGGTTGTTATGCAATTTGTCCTGAGTACGTTGATACCACATATGTGGGGGAGGAACACTGTTTGGGTGCATGGCAGAGCTCGGAAGGTAAGAGCGCCGTTTTGGAATGCAGACTTTGATGGGATGGTCTGAGGGCGTCATGTTGTGTTTGCAGAGCCCCTGATGTGCCTAAACAGTAGAAACCGCCAAGTGACCTCATTTTGGAAAATAGACCCCCCAAGGAACTTATCTAGATGTGTTGTGAGAACTTTAAGCCCCCAAGCGTTTCACTACAGTTTCTAATGCAGAGCCGTGAAAATAAATAATCTTTTTTTCCCACAAAAATGATTTTTTTGCCCCCCAATTTTTTTTATTTTCCCAAGAGAAGCAGGAGAAACTGGACCCCAAAAGTTGTTGTCCAATTTGTCCTAAGTACGCTGAAGCCCCATATGTGGGGGTAAACCACTGTTTGGGTGCACGGCAGAGCTCAGAATAGAGGGAGCACCATTTGACTTTTTCAACGCAAAATTGGCTGTAATCAATGTTGGAGCCATGTTGCGTTTGGAGACCCCCTGATGTACCTAAACAGTGGAAAACTGTTATGGACGTAACGATCTGAGTGGAGTTAAATAGGGAAGCAAGCATAGCAATAAACGAGAGCAGCTGATAAAGCCAACCTCAGTGACCAGCAGTTCCGCTCGAAGCCACCAGAGGGAGTCCAAGAGCAGAACCAACCAAAGTACCATTCATGACCACAGGAGGGAGTCCGAGAACGGAATTCACAACAGTACCCCCATCTTGAGGAGGGGTCACCGAACCCTCACCAGGGCCCCCAGGCCGATCAGGACGAGCCAAATGAAAGGCACGAACTAAATCGGCAGCATGGACATCGGAGGCAACAACCCAGGAATTATCCTCCTGACCATAGCCCTTCCACTTAACCAGGTACTGAAGCTTCCGTCTCGAAATACGAGAATCCAAAATTTTTTCCACCACATACTCCAACTCCCCCTCAACCAACACCGGAGCAGGAGGATCAACGGAGGGAAACATAGGCGCCACGTACCTCCGCAACAACGACCTATGGAACACATTATGGATGGCAAAAGAAGCTGGAAGGACCAACCGAAATGACACAGGGTTGAGAATTTCAGAAATCTTATAAGGACCAATGAAACGAGGCTTAAACTTAGGAGAAGAAACCTTCATAGGAACATAACGAGAAGACAACCAAACCAAATCTCCAACACGAAGTCGGGGACCAACACAACGACGGCGGTTAGCAAAACTTTGTGCCTTCTCCTGGGACAACGTCAGATTGTCCACTACGTGAGTCCAAATTTGCTGCAACCTGTCCACCACAGAATCCACACCAGGACAGTCAGAAGGCTCAACCTGCCCCGAAGAAAAACGAGGATGAAAACCAGAATTGCAAAAAAAAGGCGAAACCAAAGTAGCCGAACTAGCCCGATTATTAAGGGCGAACTCAGCCAATGGCAAGAAGGTCACCCAATCATCCTGATCAGCAGAAACAAAGCATCTCAGATAGGTTTCCAAAGTCTGGTTGGTTCGTTCGGTTTGGCCATTTGTTTGCGGATGGAAAGCCGAAGAAAAAGACAAATCAATGCCCATCTTAGCACAAAAGGACCGCCAAAACCTAGAGACAAACTGGGAACCTCTGTCCGACACAATGTTCTCCGGAATGCCATGCAAACGAACCACATGTTGAAAAAACAATGGCACCAAATCAGAGGAGGAAGGCAATTTAGGCAAGGGTACCAAATGGACCATCTTAGAAAAGCGATCACAAACCACCCAGATGACAGACATCCTTTGAGAGACAGGAAGATCTGAAATAAAATCCATGGAAACATGCGTCCAAGGCCTTTTCGGGACTGGCAAGGGCAAAAGCAACCCACTGGCACGAGAACAGCAGGGCTTAGCCCGAGCACAAGTCCCACAGGACTGCACAAAAGACCGCACATCCCGTGACAAGGAAGGCCACCAAATCTCTGGTACCAAAAATCCCAGGATGACCAGCCAACACCGAGCAATGAACCTCAGAAATAACTCTGCTAGTCCATCTATCAGGGACAAACAATTTCTCCGCTGGACAACGGTCAGGTCTATCAGCCTGAAACTCCTGCAGCACCCGCTGCAAATCAGGGGAGATGGCAGACAGAATTACCCCCTCTTTGAGAATACCAGCCGGCTCAGGGACTCCCGGAGAATCAGGCACAAAACTCCTAGAAAGGGCATCCGCCTTCACATTCTTAGAACCTGGAAGGTATGAGACCACAAAATCGAAACGGGAGAAAAACAGCGACCATCGAGCCTGTCTAGGATTCAACCGCTTGGCAGACTCGAGATAAGTCAGATTTTTGTGATCCGTCAAGACCACCACGCGGTGCTTGGCTCCCTCAAGCCAATGTCGCCACTCCTCGAATGCCCACTTCATAGCTAGCAGCTCCCGATTGCCAACATCATAATTACGCTCAGCAGGCGAAAACTTTCTAGAAAAGAAGGCACATGGCTTCATCACAGAGCCATCAGAACTTCTTTGAGACAAAACAGCTCCTGCTCCAATCTCAGAAGCATCAACCTCGACCTGAAAAGGGAGCGAAACATCTGGCTGACGCAACACAGGGGCCGAAGAAAAACGACATTTCAGCTCCTGAAAAGCCTCAACGGCCGCAGAGGACCAATTCACCACATCAGCACCTTTCTTTGTCAAATCAGTCAAAGGTTTAACCACACTAGAAAAATTAGCGATGAAGCGACGGTAAAAATTAGCAAAGCCCAGGAATTTCTGGAGGCTCTTCACAGATGTAGGTTGAGTCCAATCATAAATGGCCTGAACTTTAACAGGATCCATCTCGATAGTAGAAGGGGAAAAAATGAAGCCCAAAAAGGAAACCTCTTGAACTCCGAAGAGACATTTAGACCCCTTCACAAACAAGGAATTAGCACGAAGGACCTGGAATACCATTCTGACCTCTTTCACATGAGACTCCCAATCATCCGAAAAGACCAAAATATCATCCAAATATACAATCATGAATCTATCCAGATACTTTCGGAAGATGTCATGCATAAAGGACTGAAACACAGATGGAGCATTTGAAAGCCCGAATGGCATTACCAGGTACTCAAAATGGCCCTCGGGCGTATTAAATGCTGTTTTCCATTCATCGCCCTGTTTAATACGCACAAGGTTATACGCCCCTCGAAGATCTATCTTGGTGAACCAACTAGCCCCCTTAATCCGAGCAAACAAATCAGACAGCAGAGGCAAAGGGTACTGAAATTTGACCGTGATTTTATTAAGAAGGCAGTAATCTATACAGGGTCTCAGAGAACCATCCTTCTTGGCCACAAAAAAGAACCCTGCTCCCAACGGTGATGAAGACGGGGGAATATGCCCTTTCTCCAAGGACTCCTTTATATAACTCCGCATAGCGGCGTGCTCTGGCACAGATAAATTAAAAAATCGGCCCTTAGAAAACTTACTACCAGGAATCAAATTTATAGCACAATCACAATCCCTATGAGGGGGTAGGACACTGGATTTGGGCTCATCAAATACATCCTGGTAATCCGACAGAAACTCAGGGACTTCAGAAGGAGTGGAAGCAGAAATTGACACCAACGGAACATCGCCATGTACCCCTTGACAACCCCAACTAGACACAGACATTGATTTCCAATCCAATACTGGATTATGAACCTGTAGCCATGGCAAACCCAACACGACCACATCATGCAAATTATGCAACACCAAAAAGCGAATATCTTCCTGATGTGCAGGAGCCATGCACATGGTCAACTGAGTCCAGTACTGAGGTTTATTCTTGGCCAACGGCGTGGCATCAATTCCCCTTAATGGAATAGGATACTGCAAAGGCTCCAAGAAAAAACCACAGCGCCTGGCAAACTCCAAGTCCATCAAATTCAGGGCAGCGCCTGAATCCACAAATGCCATAACCGAGTAGGATGACAAAGAGCAAATCAGAGTAACAGACAAAAGAAATTTAGGCTGTACAGTACCAATGGTGACAGACCTAGCGAACCGCTTGGTGCGTTTAGGACAATCAGAGATAGCATGAGTGGGGTCACCACAGTAAAAACACAGCCTATTCTGACGTCTGTGTTCTTGCTGTTCAGTTCTGGTCAAAGTTCTATCACATTGCATAAGCTCAGGCCTCTGCTCAGAGGACACCGCCAAATGGTGCACAATTTTGCGCTCGTGCAAACGCCGATCAAATTGGATGGCCAAGGACATTGATTCATTCAGACCAGCAGGCGTGGGGAATCCCACCATAACATCCTTAAGGGCTTCAGAAAGACCCTTTCTAAAAATTGCTGCCAGGGCACACTCATTCCATTGAGTAAGCACAGACCATTTTCTAAACTTCTGACAATATATCTCCGCTTCATCCTGACCCTGACACAAAGCTAGCAAGATTTTCTCTGCCTGATCCACTGAATTCGGTTCGTCATAAAGCAATCCAAGCGCCAGAAAAAACGCATCTACATTAAGCAATGCAGGATCTCCTGGCGCAAGGGAGAATGCCCAGTCTTGAGGGTCGCCACGCAACAAAGAAATAATAATTTTTACTTGCTGAATGGGGTCACCAGAGGAGCGGGGTTTCAAAGCAAGAAACAGTTTACAATTATTTTTGAAATTCAGAAACTTAGATCTATCCCCAGAAAACAAATCAGGAATTGGAATTCTAGGCTCTAACATCGGATTCTGAACTACATAATCTTGAATGCTTTGTACCCTTGCAGTGAGATGATCCACACAAGAGGACAGACCTTGAATATCCATATCTACACCTGAGTCCTGAACCACCCAGAGGTTAAGGGGAAAAGAGAGACAAAACACACTGCAAAGAAAAAAAAATGGGTTCAGAACTTCTCTTATCCCTCTTTTGAGATGCATTAACACTTTATGGCCAGCTGTACTGTTATGGACCTGGTGGTTAGGAGCACCCGAAATGACCTGATGAGTAAACTCAAAATCGGGACTAGCTCTGGGAAGTGGGAACTCTGCTGACCGCAAACCCTACTCCTATCACACACACTAGAAATAGCCGTGGAGCGTACCTAACTCTCCCTAGACGCCTCTTCACAGCCTAAGAGCTAACTACACCTAAAGATAGAAATAGAAGCCTTTCCTTGCCTCAGAGAAATTCCCCAAAGGTAAAGGCAGACCCCCACATATATTGACTGTGAGTTAAGAGGAAAGTCACAAACACAGGAATGAAACAGGTTTTAGCAAAGGAGGCCAGATACTACTAAATAGTCAGAGGATAGAAAAGGGAACTATGCGGTCAGCACAAAAGACTACAAAAAACCACGCAGAGTAAGCAAAAAGACTCCCCACACCGACTCACGGTGTGGAGGTGCCACTCTGCACCCCCAGAGCTACCAGCTAGCAAGGGAATATCATGATAGCAAGCTGGACTAGAAATTAGCAGTACTAAGAAATATATTCAGGAAGCAGTAACAACAAATGAACTAGCAAAGACTTAGCTTCTGCTGGAGTAGACAGGTCCTCAGAGAAGTCCAAGAGAAATCTGAACCAATACTGAAACATTGACAGCTGGCATGAAGTAACGATCTGAGTGGAGTTAAATAGGGAAGCAAGCATAGCAATAAACAAGAGCAGCTGATAAAGCCAACCTCAGTGACCAGCAGTTCCGCTCGAAGCCACCAGAGGGAGTCCAAGAGCAGAACCAACCAAAGTACCATTCATGACCACAGGAGGGAGTCCGAGAACGGAATTCACAACAGAAACCCCCAATTCTAACTCCAACACTAACCCCAACACACCCCTAACCCTAATCCCAACCCTAACCATGATCCTAATCACAACCCTAACACCAACATACTCCTAACCCTATTCCCAACCCTAACCATAACCCTAATCACAACCCTAACCCCAACATACCCCTAACCCTAATCCCAACCCTAACCATAACCCTAGCCACAAACCTAACCCTCATCCCAACACACCCATAACCCTAATCCCAAACCTAACCGTAATCCCAAACATAGCCTGAACCCTAATCCCATCCCTAACCATAACCCTAATCCCAAGCCTTACCCTAATCCCAAACCTAAGGCTTCTTTTACATTTACCGGGTTTTTTGCAGCCCATTATTGCGGGTCTTTTTTGCGGGCTGTATTGTCACAATTTTAACGGTCTGCCGCAATAACGGACTGCAAAAAACTGTGGATTGCCGTTTTTTGGGTTTGCAATACTATGGCAAAAGTATTGGAAAAAAAAAGGCGGTCTGCAAAACCAGAAGTCACGGTGCATCGCAAAAACAACCTTCATTTGTTTTTGCGGCCCCATTGAATTACAATGGGGACCGTGTCCGTTAGCCATGAAAAATATTGAGCAGGCTCGATATTTTTTCACAGCTGTAAATACGGCCCTCATGGCCATACTTGCATACGGCGCTCTGTAGAATTATTGCGGCCCCATAGAAATCTATTGGGACTGCAAAAATGGGATGCAAAACCATGGTAAGTGTAAAAGAAGCCTTACCCTAACCCTAATTTTAACCCCAACCCTAACCCTAATTTTAGCCCCAACCCTAACCCCAATTTTAGCCCCAACCCTAACCCTAATTTTAGCCCCAACCCTAACCCTAATTTTAACCCTAACCTTAATTTTAGCCCCAACCCTAACCTCAATTTTAGCCCCAACCCTAACCCTAATTTTAGCCCTAACCCTAACCCTAATTTTAGCCCCAACCCTAACCCTAACCCTAATGGGAAAATGGAAATAACTACTTTTTCTTTGTTTTATTATTTTTCCCTAACTAAGGAGTTGATAAAGGGGGGAGTTATTTACTATTTTTTTAATTTTGATCACTGTGAAAGGGTTTATCACAGTGACCAAAATGAAGCAATAGGAAAAATTTTCCTATTGTTGCCAGGTGCCTGCGGGCAGATTTCGGCGGACGCACTGCGCATGCGCCCGCCATTTTTTTCCCTCATCAAGATGGCGGCACCCACCAGAGGAAACAGGAGGGCCGAGAAGCACCGGGAGACACTGGTAAGTATGGGGGGGATCGGGGACCCTATTTCTCTCTCCTCTTAAGTGCGATCACATCAGAGGAGAGAAATGAAAAGGCACATCGGACTTTTTTTTTCTTTGTGGCCACCGCTACACTGTTTGCGGCAATCGCAAGACCAGGTCAGTAAAAACTGACCTGAAATATTTTTCCTGGTAAAGATGGCGGCGCCCATGGGGGAGGAAGCGGGAGGACCCAGGGACAACGGGAGACACCGGTAAGTATCGGGGGGGTTGGGGACCCTATTTCTCTCCTCTGATGTGCAATCACATCAGAGGAGAGAGAAATTAAATGGCAAATTGCGCTTTTTTTGTGGTCACCAGTAAACGGTTAATTACCAGCGATCACAACCCGGGGTCGGTAAAAACTGACCCAAATCATGTTCTCTGGAGTCTCGGCTACCCCCGGCAGCTGAGACCCCAGAGAAAATCCGACTCTGGGGGCGCTATACACTTTTTCCACAGCGCCGTGGTTTAAGTACCCTTAACTACCGCCGTTAAAAGGTGTATCGGTGGTCGTTAAGGGGTTAACTGGAATGTAAGTTGGTGTGCATGCAGCGTGTAGACGCATGTTCACACTTAAACAGACAAAACCTAAGATAAAAACAAAATAAGCAAATACCCTGAGGTAAATAAATAGCAATAGTGCATGAAAATAATATTCGGTGCTTAGATATAGCATAATTTTGATTAAAAAAGAAACATAAAACCCAAAAAAGACCTTTAAATGTCGGTCCGATCCAATAGACTTTGCTGATCTTGTTTCGACGCCTCCTCTCTCCTCGCAATCGCCATCCTCCTGCTTGCTTCATGTGGATAATGTGTCCTACGTCATCCACACTGTGTCCCCAGTTCCACTCCTGCGCAGATGTACTTTTCTCGGCAGGGGAAAGTGAAGTGCGCCTGCGTAGAATCACAATTGGGGACAATGTGTGGATGACATAGGATGACTCATCCATATGAAGCAGGGCAAGAGGACAGTCGACTACAAGGAGAAATGAGGCATCAAAGTAAGACCAACAAAACCCATTGGGCATCACCATGAGGGCATTTAAAGGGTATTTTTTGGGGCTTTGGAGATGGGGCTGGGAACTTGTTCACAGCTTTCAAGACTTTGAAAACCTAGTGACAGGTTCTCTTTAATGAGTCTATATGAAGTTTTTTGAGTTTATACACCCGTAAAAAGGTGAAGAACGTTTATGTCACCTCCTTTAGAATCTGCTTTGTGTTTTGACAAAAAAAATACTTCAGAAACAAAGTCACTGGTAAGTGCTAAAAAGTAGCAAAAACAGCTGTGGAGAAGGCAATGGTTAAAGACCGATGGAACAATCTGGTGAACACTCCTTTGTGGTGCCCCAGGGTCCTGGTCTTCACAGTGACAATGCTTTCCTCATGGGGAGAGTGATGTTACGCTTGGAAGCGATGAAGGATATCTTTTATCAGGTAATCACAATGCATACAACATGTTCACACTCCAGGCCAGAGGGGGGAGCTCTAAGCCTGGTTTAGGGTGAACTCCCCTATAAATACATTCTGATCTGGAGGGAAAGGGTTCAGAAAGTGAGAGACAGAGAAGAGAGCAGACCGACATAGAGTGTCAGAAGGTCTGAAGGGGTCCTGTAGTCCAAAGTACTACAGCCCCTGGAGAAAGACATACAGAAGGAAAGAACATCGTTCAGTGAGCCTGAAAGAGAGCGAATCACAGGAGAGTGATATCAGGGGAGACCAGCTGCGAACAAGCTGCCTCTCTCTGAAGCGCAGATAACCGGTAGCCGGAATACCGAGGTTGTAAGGGACTCTACGCCTTACAGCAGAGACCGGCAGGACAGCTGAACCACGCTTTGCTGATTGGTCGCACCCAGCCGACCAATCAGCGATATTGGTGTGGGATTTAAACACCACTTCGCTGATTGGTCGCGCCCAGCCGGCAACGACCAATCAGCGATATTGGCGCGGGATTTATACACCGCTTCACTGATTGCTCGTGCCACGCCGGCCGCGACTAATCAGCGATATTGGCGCGGGATTTAAACACCACTTCGCTGATTGGTCACGCTCGGCCAGCCGTGACCAATCAGCGATATTGGCGCGGAATTTAGCCCCCACTCACAGCGCGACGTAGTTCAGTCACGTTTACTGAACAAGTTCTGTCAGTCACAGTGTGATGTGTTCTGAACTCTGTTTTTGGGCTCCCTCTTGTGGTAACAACTGGTACTGTGTGAGTGCTGTCTTTGGGCTCCCTCTGGTGGTTCTTTGTGTAATTCTGCAGGTCTGAGGCATGATCAGCTGTCTCGTTATCTCTTAGCTGGTTTCCTCTTTAGTTCACCTGGACTCTCAGTTGTTGCCTGCTGTCAATGTCTTCAGTGCTATTTTGGAGCTCTCCTGCAGTCCTTCGTTATCAGTCTCTTCAAGAGAAGCTAAGTTTTGCTTGGTTCATTTTTTGACCATCAGTGGTCACATGTTTCTTGGTTTATTTTTGTCCAGCTTGCTAATATGTGATTTCCTTGCTTGCTGGTAGCTCTAGGGGGCTGAGTTTCTCCCCTCACACCGTTAGTTGGTGTGGGGGTTCTTGTATTCTCAGCGTGGATCTTTTGCATAGGGTTTTTTACTGACCGCACAGTTCCCTATCTGTCTTCTGCTATCTAGTATTAGCGGGCCTCATTTGCTGAATCTGTTTTCATTTCTACGTTTGTGTTTTCCCCTTACCTCACCGTTATTATTTGTTGGGGGCTTCCTATATCTTTGGGGTGATTTCTCTTGAGGCAAGTGAGGTCTTACTTTCCCTCCAGGAGTAGATAGTTTCTCAGGCTGCGTCGAGATGTGCAGTTACCACCTCCCTAGAGCTTGTGTCTATGTTCAAAAACTTAGCTAGTCCGTTTTGTGATCCTCAGCCACTAGGATCATAACAGTGATGTAGTTCAGTCACATTTATTTGACAAGTTCTGTCAGTCACAGTGCCACATAGTTCACTCACATTTACTGAACAAGTTCTGTCAGTCACAGTGCCACGTAGTTCAGTCACATTTACTGAATAAGTTCTGTCAGTCACAGTGCCACGTAGTTCAGTCACGTTTACTGGACAACTTCTGTCAGTCACAGTGCCACGTAGTTCATTCACATTTACTGAACAAGTTCTGTCAGTCACAGTGCCACGTAGTTCAGTCACGTTTACTGAACAAGCAGAGGCGTAGCTAGGGTTTTGGTTCAGGGGGGCGAAGCTTCTGAGTGGGCACTCCCCATAAGCCTCCCTAACCAGGTAACCTTCATTACAATTTGGTGACGCGCCCTAATAGTGGAGGAGAACCTCAGCAGATGACCGTGCTATTATTGAAGATAATCTCTATATAAAGACCAACATGGATATTACCGCCATATGGTCAGTGGTAGATACCAGTCCTACAGAACATATTAGAGATCACTGCACAGTTACAGATAATGTCTTACCGCTGATGTTCTCTGATGGAATCGTTCACTTTTACAGTCTTTTCCATCTGGCACAGACCGACATGACAACTTCTTCCAGCCAGGACTCGTCTGCAGAGAATACAACAAAGACACATTTCACTTCTCATATACCAGACTCATCACCATCTATTCCCAACCTGCACAAACTCCTCATCCTGCTGATCCCCAAATACTGAGCCGCTGCTGCCGTATGTGTCCCTATTACTGCCCCTGATACCCCAATACTGAGCCACTGCTGCCATATATGTCCCTATTACTGCCCTTGATACCCCAATACTGAGCTGCTGCTGCCATATGTGTCCCTATTACTGCCCTTGATATCCCAATACTGAGCCGCTGCTGTCGTATGTGTCCCTATTACTCCACATGATACCCTAATACTGAGCCGCTGCTGCCGTGTCACTATTACTGCCCTTGATACCCCAATACTGAGCCGCTGCTGCCGTATGTGTCCCTATTACTGCCCCTGATACCCCAATACTGAGCCACTGCTGCAGTATGTGTCCCTATTACTGCACCTGCTGTGTGGTTCTCTGTGCCTTCTAAATTCTAAAGCACCCCTCTATAATATAGTAATTCCGGGTTCAAGTGTCCTAGAAAACAGTGCCCACAGTTTGCTCCCTAGAAAGTAATATTGCCATGTGTGCCCCTTTGATAGTCACAGTAACCTGAGATCCCCTATAACAAGAAGCGCCCACTTTATATTTAATAATGTCCTGAGTCTGCCCCCTGTACAGCTCCCCTATACAGTATAATGCCCCCTCACTGTATAGTACCATCCACACAGTATACTGATCCCTTAGTAGCCCCGAAACTGTTTGATGGCTCCAACACTGTATGATGGCCCCTTCACTGTAATCTCAACACTGTATGATGGCCTCCATATAGTATAATGCACCAGATCATCCTAAATATAGTATAATGCACTCCCCATAGGTCTCCATATAGTATAATGCACTCCCCATAAGCCTCCATATAGTATAATGCTCTCCCCATAGGACTCCATATAGTATAATGCACTCCCCATAGGACTCCATATAGCATAATGCACTCCCCATACTCTATAGCACAAGGCAGCACCCATAGGCAGACTCTATAGCACAAGACAGCATCCCCATAGGCAGACCCTGTAGTATAAGGCAGCACCCCATAGGCAGATTCTGAAGTATAAGGCAGCACCCATATAAGCAGACCCTGAAGTATAAGGGAGCATCCATATAGGCAGACCCTGTAGTATAAGGCAGCCCCCCATAGGCAGACTCTAGTAAAAGGCAGCACCCCATTGGCAGACCCTGTAGTATAAGACAGTACCCCATAGGCAGACCCTGTATTAAAAGGCAGCACCCATATAGGCAGATCCTGAAGTATAAGGCAGACCCCCATAGGCAGATCCTGAAGTATAAGGCAACCCCCCAATAGGCAGATTCTGTAGTATAAGGCAGCCCCCCATAGGCAGACTCTAGTAAAATGCAGCACCCCATTGGCAGACCCTGTAGTATAAGACAGCACCCCTGTCATGTTCCCAATGGCAGGGAATTAAACACATAACACGGGCAAAAACAGGACGAGCTCTAGGGTGATGGAACCTGAGCTGACCGCGATCCTGAACCTCAACACTCAACTAACAGCAGCCGGGGAACGTTCCTGGGGGGACTCTAGACGTCTCGCGCCAGCCGGAGATCTAGCTACCCCTATCAGAAGAATCACAGACCTATCTTGCCTCCAGAGAAATATTCCCACAGAAATAGCAGCCCCCCACATATAATGACGGTGAAATGAGAGGAAGGCACAAACGTAGTTATGAAAACAGATTCAGCAAAATGAGGCCCGCTTAAGCTAGATAGCAGAGGATACAAAAGGTGAACTGCGCGGTCAGCTTAAAACCCTTCAAAATACCATCCTGAAATTACTTGAACTCATGTGCCAACTCATGGTACATGAGTGGTAATTTCAGCCCACTAGAGCAACCAGCAGCAGAGAATTACATATCTGCAAGCTGGACTAAAAACATGAAAGCAAACATGAAACAGGGAAATCCAGACTTAGCTTGTCTTGAAGGCCTAGGAGCAGGTAGCAAAGGTAACAGAGACACACTGATACATTGATAGCCGGCAAGGGAATGACAGGAAAGCCAGGTTAAATAGGAAACACCCAGCCTCTGATGGACAGGTGGAAACCAGAGACCGCAACCCACCAAATTCACCCAGTACCAGTTGTAACCACCAGAGGGAGCCCAAAAACAGAATCCACAACAGTACCCCCCCTTGAGGAGGGGTCACCGAACCCTCACGAGAACCCCCAGGGCGATCAGGATGAGCTCTATGGAAGGCGCGGACCAAATCAGTCGCATGAACATCAGAGGCGACCACCCAGGAATTATCCTCCTGACCATAACCCTTCCACTTAACCAAATACTGGAGTTTACGTCTGGAAACATGAGAATCCAAGATCTTCTCAACAACATACTCCAATTCTCCCTCCACCAGCACCGGAGCAGGAGGCTCAACCGAAGGAACAACGGGCACCTCATACCTCCGCAATAACGACCGATGGAACACATTATGAATAGCAAACGATGCTGGGAGATCCAAACGAAAAGATACAGGGTTAAGAATCTCCAAGATCTTATAAGGACCGATGAACCGAGGCTTGAACTTAGGAGAAGAGACCTTCATAGGGACAAAACGAGAAGACAACCACACCAAGTCCCCAACAAGAAGTCGGGGACCCACGCGGCGACGGCGATTAGCAAACTGCTGAGTCTTCTCCTGAGACAACTTCAAATTGTCCACCACCTGATTCCAAATCTGATGTAGCCTGTCCACCACCACGTCCACTCCAGGACAATCCGAAGGCTCCACCTGACCAGAGGAAAAACGAGGATGAAACCCCGAATTACAAAAGAAAGGAGAAACCAAAGTAGCAGAACTAGCCCGATTATTAAGGGCAAATTCGGCCAGTGGCAAAAAGGCAACCCAGTCATCTTGATCAGCAGAAACAAAACACCTTAAATAAGTTTCCAAGGTCTGATTAGTTCGCTCCGTCTGGCCATTCGTCTGAGGATGGAATGTAGACGAGAAAGACAAATCAATGCCCATCTTAGCACAAAACGTCCGCCAAAATCTAGACACAAACTGGGATCCCCTGTCAGAAACGATATTCTCCGGAATCCCATGCAAACGAACCACGTTCTGAAAAAATAAAGGGACCAACTCAGAGGAGGAAGGCAACTTAGGCAAGGGTACCAAATGAACCATCTTAGAAAAGCGGTCACACACAACCCAGATAACGGACATTTTCTGTGAGACAGGGAGATCTGAAATAAAATCCATGGAAATGTGCGTCCAAGGCCTCTTCGGGATAGGCAAGGATAACAACAACCCACTGGCCCGAGAACAGCAAGGCTTAGCCCGAGCACACACTTCACAAGACTGCACAAAGGTGCGCACATCCCTTGACAAGGAAGGCCACCAAAAAGACCTGGCCACCAAGTCTCTAGTACCAAATATTCCAGGATGACCAGCCAACACAGAAGAATGGACCTCGGAGATGACTCTACTGGTCCAATCATCCGGAACAAACAGTCTTTCTGGTGGACAACGATCAGGTTTATCCGCCTGAAACTCCTGCAATGCACGTCGCAAGTCTGGGGAGACGGCGGACAATATTACCCCATCCCTAAGGATACCAGTAGGCCCAGAGTCTCCAGGAGAGTCAGGCACAAAACTCCTGGAAAGAGCATCTGCCTTCACATTCTTTGAACCTGGCAGGTATGAAACCACAAAATTGAAACGAGAAAAAAACGACCAACGAGCCTGTCTAGGATTCAGACGCCTGGCAGACTCAAGGTAAATCAGATTTTTGTGATCAGTCAAGACCACCACACGATGTCTAGCACCCTCAAGCCAATGACGCCACTCCTCAAATGCCCACTTCATGGCCAAAAGCTCCCGATTACCCACATCATAATTGCGCTCAGCGGGCGAGAATTTTCTAGAAAAGAACGCACATGGCTTCATCACCGAGCCATCGGAACTTCTCTGTGACAAAACCGCCCCCGCTCCAATCTCGGAAGCATCAACCTCAACCTGAAAAGGAAGTGAAACATCTGGTTGACATAACACAGGAGCAGAAGAAAACCGGCGCTTAAGTTCCTGAAAGGCCTCCACAGCCGTAGGAGACCAATTAGCAACATCAGCACCCTTTTTAGTCAAATCAGTCAAAGGTTTAACAACACTGGAAAAATTAGTAATGAACCGACGATAAAAATTAGCAAAACCCAAGAACTTCTGAAGACTCTTAACAGATGTAGGTTGTGTCCAGTCACAAATCGCCTGAACCTTGACGGGATCCATCTCAATAGTAGAAGGAGAAAAAATGTACCCCAAAAAAGAAATCTTCTGGACTCCGAAGAGACATTTTGAGCCCTTCACAAACAGAGAATTGGCCCGCAGGACTTGAAACACCTTCCTGACCTGTAGAACATGAGACTCCCAGTCATCAGAAACCACCAAAATATCATCCAAATACACAATCATAAACTTATCCAGATATTCACGGAAAATATTGTGCATAAAGGACTGAAAGACTGAAGGAGCATTAGAAAGTCCAAAAGGCATTACCAAATACTCAAAATGGCCCTCAGGCGTATTAAATGCGGTTTTCCACTCATCACCCTGCTTTATCCGCACAAGATTATACGCACCGCGAAGATCTATCTTAGTGAACCACCTAGCCCCCTTAATGCGAGCAAACAAATCAGTCAATAATGGCAATGGATACTGATATTTGACTGTAATCTTATTCAGAAGGCGATAATCTATACAAGGCCTCAGGGAACCATCTTTTTTAGCCACGAAAAAAAAACTTGCTCCCAGAGGGGACAAATATGGACGAATATGTCCCTTTTCCAAGGACTCCTTAATATAATTCCGCATAGCAGTATGCTCTGGCACTGACAGATTAAATAAACGACCCTTAGGGAACTTACTGCCAGGAATTAATTCTATAGCACAGTCACAATCCCTATGAGGAGGGAGCGAATTGAGCTTAGGCTCCTCAAAAACATCCCGATAGTCAGACAAAAACGCAGGGACCTCAGAAGGAGTAGATGAAGCGATTGAAATCAGAGGTGCATCATCATGAACCCCCTGACATCCCCAGCTTAACACAGACATTGTTTTCCAATCCAGGACTGGATTATGAGTTTGTAACCATGGCAGACCAAGCACTAGTACATCATGTAAATTATACAGTACAAGGAAGCGAATCACCTCCTGAAGAACGGGAGTCATGCGCATGGTCACTTGTGTCCAGTACTGCGGTTTATTCATAGCCAATGGTGTAGAGTCAATTCCCTTCAAAGGAATAGGAACTTCCAGAGGCTCCAGACTAAAACCGCAGCGTTTGGCAAATGACCAATCCATAAGACTCAGGGCAGCGCCCGAATCCACATAGGCATCGACGGAAATGGATGACAGTGAACAAATCAGAGTTACAGACAAAATGAACTTAGACTGCAGAGTACTAATGGCAAAAGATTTATCAACCTTTTTTGTGCGTTTAGAGCATGCTGATATAACATGAACTGAATCACCACAATAAAAACACAATCCATTTTTCCGCCTATAATTTTGCCGTTCACTTCTGGACTGAATTCTATCACATTGCATAGTCTCAGGTGCCTGTTCAGAAGACACCGCCAACTGGTGCACAGGTTTGCGCTCCCGTAAACGCCGATCAATCTGAATGGCCATAGCCATAGACTCATTCAGACCTGTAGGCGCAGGGAACCCCACCATAATATCCTTAATGGCCTCAGAAAGACCATCTCTGAAGTTTGCAGCCAGGGCGCACTCATTCCACTGAGTAAGCACCGACCATTTCCGAAATTTTTTACAATATACTTCCGCTTCATCATGCCCCTGAGAGAGGGCTAATAAAGCCTTTTCAGCCTGAATCTCCAGGTTAGGTTCCTCATAGAGCAATCCCAGTGCCAGAAAAAACGCATCCACACTGAGCAATGCAGGATCCCCTGGTGCCAATGCAAATGCCCAATTCTGAGGGTCGCCCCGCAGGAAAGATATTACAATCTTGACCTGCTGAACAGGGTCTCCAGAGGAGCGAGATTTCAAAGAAAGAAACAATTTGCAATTGTTCCTGAAATTCAGGAAGGTAGATCTATCTCCAGAAAAAAACTCTGGAATAGGAATTCTAGGTTCAGACATAGGAGTGTGAACAACAAAATCCTGTATGTTTTGAACTTTTGCAGCAAGATTATTCAAGCTGGAAGCCAAACTCTGGACATCCATGTTAAACAGCTAAGGTCAGAGCCATTCAAGGGTTAAGAGGAGGTAAGAAGCAGCTAGACAGCAATTAAGGGCTAGGCAGCAAAACTCTGAGGGAAAAAAAAAAAATTTCCCTTCAACACTTCTTTTTCTCCTGCTTCAGCCCAAACAATTAACACTTTGTGGGCCGGCTATACTGTCATGTTCCCAATGGCAGGGAATTAAACACATAACACGGGCAAAAACAGGACGAGCTCTAGGGTGATGGAACCTGAGCTGACCGCGATCCTGAACCTCAACACTCAACTAACAGCAGCCGGGGAACGTTCCTGGGGGGACTCTAGACGTCTCGCGCCAGCCGGAGATCTAGCTACCCCTATCAGAAGAATCACAGACCTATCTTGCCTCCAGAGAAATATTCCCACAGAAATAGCAGCCCCCCACATATAATGACGGTGAAATGAGAGGAAGGCACAAACGTAGTTATGAAAACAGATTCAGCAAAATGAGGCCCGCTTAAGCTAGATAGCAGAGGATACAAAAGGTGAACTGCGCGGTCAGCTTAAAACCCTTCAAAATACCATCCTGAAATTACTTGAACTCATGTGCCAACTCATGGTACATGAGTGGTAATTTCAGCCCACTAGAGCAACCAGCAGCAGAGAATTACATATCTGCAAGCTGGACTAAAAACATGAAAGCAAACATGAAACAGGGAAATCCAGACTTAGCTTGTCTTGAAGGCCTAGGAGCAGGTAGCAAAGGTAACAGAGACACACTGATACATTGATAGCCGGCAAGGGAATGACAGGAAAGCCAGGTTAAATAGGAAACACCCAGCCTCTGATGGACAGGTGGAAACCAGAGACCGCAACCCACCAAAGTCACCCAGTACCAGTTGTAACCACCAGAGGGAGCCCAAAAACAGAATCCACAACACACCCCATAGGCAGACCCTGTATTAAAAGGCAGCACCCATATAGGCAGATCCTGAAGTATAAGGCAGACCCCCATAGGCAGATCCTGAAGTATAAGGCAACCCCCCAATAGGCAGATTCTGAAGTATAAGGCAGCCCCCCTATAGGCAGATTCTGAAGTATAAGGCAGCCCCCCTATAGGCAGATCCTGAAGTATAAGGCAGCCCCCCTATAGGCAGATCCTGAAGTATAATATAAGGCAGCCCCCCTATAGGCAGATCCTGAAGTATAAGGCAGCCCCCAATAGGCAGATCCTGAAGTATAAGGCAGCCCCCCTATAGGCAGATCCTGATGTATGAGGCAGCCCCCATAAAAAAAACAATAAATAAATATTCACCTCTCTTCCTCCTTGTTCCAGCGTTGTCCGACCTCCCGCTCATCTTCTGACAGCGGGCGCTGGGTGGTGACATCATCGCACCCCAGTCAACGTCGCGTCGGTGACGCCAGATGCTGACAGGGGGATGATGGGAGAAGGAGCGCAGCGCTCCTTCCCTCATCAGTGCGGTGATGGGCGGGGGGCCTACTACTGGCACCAGGACCCCCGGCCTGCTCAGGGGCCCCATAGCAGGCGGCAGAGCAGGGAGATCAATTCTCCCTGCTCTGCCGCAGAAGGTAATTGTATCGGCGCACTGTGCGCGCCGATACAGTTACAGTAACGTAGCTCTGGGTGGGCCCCCTCTGAGCACCGGACCCAGGGCGATGGCCCCCTCTGACCCCCCGGTAGCTACGCTACTGTGAACAGGTATTTAAACAAAATGTAATGATAATGTATATATTTTACCCGGAAAATCCTGTGTATTCATTGCATTATTCTTAAATCTTCATAAATAAACTACATACATATTCTAAAATACCCGATATGTTAGAATCGGGCCACCATCTAGTAAGTCATAATCAGTTAGACCAGTCCACGTTCTTCTATTGATGAAGTTTCATTCTGATGCTTACAGTCCACTTTAGATACTTTCAGCTGTGAACAGGTGGAAACAAACAGATGCACTGTGGGGAGCGGATTCACCAAACCATTTTTTGTCAGATTTCTGGCTAAAAAAGCTTTGAAAACTCGTCTATAGAGGTACAGGTGACTCCTAAAAGAGCATTTTAATCCACACATGACTTTATCAATAAAGTTTTAACAGGCAGTTTCCAAAACAAAACAGTTTTACTTAAAGCATGACATACCAAAAAGAGACTAAAACTACAGCTGAAAAAAAACATGATAAAAATATGCGTAAAAAATTCAGTAAAAAATGCAATGACAAAAGGCAAGTAATCTAATTTAGCTTATTGGTGCAGAAATGGTGCAGGAAACATACACCATCAAAAACGCGCCAAATACTCATCGTGTGATCTTAGCCTAAAGCCACCTTCACATGTTCAGTATTTGGTCAGTATTTGACACCGGTATTTGTAAGCCAAAACCAGGAGTGGAACAATCAGAGGAAAAGTATAACAGGAACATGTCACCACGTCTGTATTTAACACCCACTCCTGGTAATGGGTTATAAATAAAAAAAAATGACCAAATACTGAACGTGTGAACGTGGCCTAACTCTGTCGGTAAGCTGCTACAAGAGAAAAGCACGGATTTGGAAGCCAGTTACATGCAATTCTTTTTTTACAGGAATTTAGAAAAATCCCCTAACACAATGACTTGGAAAGTTTCATAAATTTTCCTGCTGAATAAAATTCTTAAAACACAATTCCAGTATTTTGGTTTTATTTTCTCTCCCAGAGTGGTATAATTAATCATGTTCCTTGCCCCTTGTAATATACTTACCAGCTGCTCTTCCAGGTTCCGCTCCGGTCCTGATCAGCCATCTTGTCACCGCAGCTTCTGACTGACTGGAAGTCAGAGGTAACAATCACAAGCTGTTGGTGTAAGTCTATGAGATCCTTGTTCTGGAGTCTTTCTGGCTCTCATAGACTTACATTGGTCATTGAGAAGTAACCTCCGGCTCGTCGAGTAAACACTGAAGAGATCCAGCAGGTCACAAACATCAGAAGGTGACCAGAGCGGTGCCGAGAATAGACGAAGACGATGCTTGGTAAGTGTATTATCAGGGGCAGGGCACATATATTTGTGATACCTTTCCGGCGGCGAAATAATTAAATATGCAGGAGTGGTGCATAAAAAAATAATAAAGTTTAGTTACTCTATAAAGAGAACCTGTCAAAAGGTTAAAATGGACAGTTTATGCTCTAATTTTTTGAGTATTTAGTTTTTCTGAAATTCGCCACACGGTTCTAGAGCTATTGGTATTTTATTTAGCTCCACTTTTCATTTTCTATCCAAGCGGCACATGCCCCCAGAGAATCCTGAGTGCAAAGACCCCTTGATTTAGACCATAAAAATTAGCACTAAGTAAAATGGCCCATATCTCCGAAACTATATTGTAGATTTAAAAATTAAAAACAAAAAAAGGCATACTCAGAGGAGAATCAGGAATGAAATAAGAATCATTGGACAGCAACTGGTGTCATCAAAAACAGATATTAAAAGGAATCTGTCAGTAGGATTAACACTCCTAAGCCGTCTACACATAAGCATGTAGGTCATAGAAAGCTGAATAAAATGATACCTTTATATTTGTGAGCGGATGACTTATTCCAGAGATAACCGTGTTTATTCTTAATATGTAAATGAGCTATTAAGATCTATGGGCCGGACATAGATCTCCTTGAGAATCTGCCTCCAGAGCATATATTAAATGAAAAGGGGGCGTTATCAGTGAGAGACCTGCAGCTCAGGAGAGCAGACTGTCAGCCATTATATGTCGCTCCCTTTTCATTTAATATAATCTCTGGAGGCAGATTCTCAGGGAGATCTATGTCTGGCCCATAGATCTTAACAGTTCGTTTACATATTTGGAAACTTGTGGATTTCTTTGGAATAAGAAATTGGATCACATATATCGAGGTATCATTTTATTCAGCTTTATATGACCTGCGTGCCCATCCTAACACTAGTTGCCATTACATGACCAAAGTGTGGTTGTGGCATTATCTTCTGGTATAGGAGAAAAGGTGACCCATTTAGATCCAGTCTTGTTCATAGCCTTAAAAAAGTACATATGCTGAAAGCCAGGCCCCAATCACACTATGTGCCCATGGTTATATAGAGATGGTGCATTATATTCTTATTATAATCACCTTAATATAATATACACTGTGGGCTGCATGGTGACTTCTAATACCCTTGTGTTTTATGGTCAGGTTGTGCATTAGTCCGTATCGCCAGTGCATCCTGCTCTTTTACGGGATTCAGCACTCTTCCTAAACCTGTACTTGACAGAACCGCCACTAAAAGCACATTAGCAATCATTAACCACCTGGCTGCCACAGAGGTGAAATGACAGCTCCAACCATTAATGGATACTTTTAAGATTTTCCTTGATGGCGTCTTTAAAATTCTCCGCTCCTCAGCCCAGTATATATTTGATGTGATGAAGAAGGAGTATTTAAAAGCCACATTATACAGTGCTGTGCAGTATAAAATTGCACGTGCTGACCCATATATTTTAACAGCAAACGGACTCCAGTCATTTAAAATACTGCAACGTCGATAGGACTAATTAATTGGAAATAAGAAAAGAAAGAATACAATTAGATGAGGAGAGAATCATTTTCTAATTTAATACTGGGACATTTATAAAGATCACGATCTTAAAAAAAAAAAAAAAAGCCTCAGACTGGATCTAGTTGACGTGATATTAAATCAGTAACAATGGGCTTTATGTTGCTGCAGAAAGGGTTAAATGGAGATCCGGTCCCGAGCCCGGTGACAAGACTTGTATTTAGTCCAACCCTGACCATCGTCGGATTCACCTTCTAGATTAAAAGCACCATTATATATTCAAAGTGGACATTGATATGAGAATTGATGTAATTATCTCGCCACTGTACACACAGGGATAATAATCCGCTAATCGGGAAGTGAAATTGTCAACACGGCGTAGTATCCCTGTATACAATATACTTAAAATATTAAGATATTTTATTACATCCATTTCCTAACAGTAATTTATTGCAATAAAACAGACACAGAAGGTCCTCTTAAATTGTCTTTTCATAATTAATAAATTTAAGCCGGCTAATTAATATATAAACTAGCCCAATTTGTCAAATTGATTTGTATTTTAGTTAATTGTGAAGGTAATTACCACATGGTCAAATTAACAGCTTTCTGGAAATGACCAAGGCTGGGATTTTATTTCCTTCCTGGGTGAGGAAAATTCATTTTCTCAGCTCTTGATGTGATGCATAAAAGCTATAAATCTGGGTGATTGGTGCAGGCAGAGTCTAAATGGCTTCATATTTCATTTTAGGTTTAATAGAAATATTCATGGGCTGTTTTAATGAAATTAAATTGAGGGGGAGGATTGGGATGTCTGTGGCCGTTTAAAGGGGAAAAATTACAAGGCTTAACCATGTCCCTCCCGGAGGGGCCATAGTTTTTGTAAAACAAATCAGGAGCAAAATCATAGAAGGAGTTGAATTGGATTGACCCGTGCTAGAGCTGGTTCATTTGGTCACACACAGTTTAGTTTCAGATGTAATACAAAACGGACTAGATAGCTAGATAGAACTTTAAAGGGTATTCGCATCTCCAAGATCATATCCCAATATGTAGTTGGTTTAATAATAATATTAGCAAATATTTCCAATTAGAAATGTAGTATAGTTCTTCTGATTCACTATGTCGCTTACCCCATGTGCAGGGCATTGCAGCAGCTTAGGTATATATGGTTATAACCACTCATATAGTGACAGCTAGTTGTAAATGAAGGTTAATAATTGGTCTGCACTCAAAATAAAATGAAGGTGCTGGAGGAGTGGGTTGTAGTCCCGATATATAGAAAGGAATATCCACTGCACTCTCGATATGTTCAGGATTAGCGATGAGCGAATATACTCGTTACTTGAGATTTCTCGAGCACGCTCGGGTGTCCTCCGAGTATTTTTTAGTGCTCGGAGTTTTAGTTTTTAGTGCTGCAGCTCAATGATTTACATCTGTTAGCCAGCATAAGTACATGTGGGGGTTGCCTGGTTGCTAGGGAATCCCCACATGTACTTATGCTGGCTAAGAGATGTAAATCATTCAGCTGCGGCGCAAAAAACTAAAACTCCGAGCACTAAAAAATACTCGGAGGACCCTCGAGCGTGCTCGAGAAGCCTCGAGTAACGAGTGTATTCGCTCATCACTATTCAGGTTACTTTATTGATTGGTACACATCAAAGAAGAATGAACCAGTTGAAAACAGATTAGCAACAAAATATGAACCGTTTTGACCCATCTCGGGTCTTTGTCACAAGGTTGCAGTATATTTGAATCACTGAAATGCAGCGTGTGGAAGCATGAGCTTGTTATATAGGGATAACTTAGAAGAGTCCATCCGTCTGGGGAATAGAAGAGAGTAACGCAGGCACATCCCGTGCAACGGGACGGGTGAAAACGTCTTCTTTTAATTTGTCCCTAATCTGTTGTCTGCTGCTGGTTCATGTTTCTTTGATGTGTAGCAATCAAAGTATCTTGAACATATCAACTTTGAGAGTACGGTGGATACTCCTTTCTAGTTAGTTGTAAATGGTCATAACCATGGACACCTAAGCTACTGCAATGCCCTGCACATGGGGTAAGCGACATAGTGAATAAGAAGAACTCCACTACATTTCTAATTGGAGGTATTTTCTAATATTGTTATTATTATTTCTACGCCTACTACATATTACGATTGGATCTTGGAGATTGAAATACCACTTTAAGGATTAAAACTCCTTCAAATGTCACAAAACCCATCCAAAAAAGTAATGATAATTTACATTTTTTGTTAAAAAGAATGTGTTATTATAAAATTAAATTTTGTTTAAATAAGATTATTGAGTTCGATTTAATTAATTAATTAATTAATTAATTAAAAACATAATATTAATCTCTCCATTTTCACAGTGGATACTGTTTTTTAAAAAAACGTATACTTCCTGTTTGGGGTACTGCAGTGGCTCAGTGGTTAGAACTATTGCTTTGCAGTGCTGGGGTCATGTGTTCAAATCCCTCCAGGAACAATATCTACCAAGAGTTTATATGTTCACGGGAGAAATGCAAGATTCTACATGTGGACGAGAAAAATGAAAATAACAGAATGGGAGTAATAGAATTAAGCAACAGCACCTGTGAAAATGACTTGGGTGTACTAATAGATCAAAGGTTGCACATGAGTCAACAGGGTGATGCAGCAGCAAAAAAGCAAACACAGTTCTAGGATGTATTAAGGGAAGCATAAAGTCTAGATCACATAAAGTAATTATCCCCCTCTACTCCTCCTTGGCCAGGACTCATTTGGAATACTGTGTCTATCATATTTTAAAAAAGACTAGAAAACTGGAGCAAGTTGAGAGAAGAGCTACCGGGATGGTGAGCGGACTGCAAACTATGTCCTTAGAGGAATATTAAAGGATCTGGGATTGTTTGTGGACCAAAAATAGAAGGCTAAGAGGAGACTTGAAAGCTATCTACAAATATCTCAAGGGATGTCATCATTATTCTCATTAGCACATGGAAACACGAGAAGCAATGGAATGATACTAAACTTTTTGACAGTGAGGGTGATCAATGAGTGGAACAGGCTGCCACGAGAGGTGGTGAGTTCTCCTTCAAAGGAAGTCTTCAAACAGAGGCTGGACAGACATCTGTCTGAGCTGGTTTAGTGAATCCTGCTTTGAGCAGGAGGTTGGACACAATGACCCTGGAGGTCCCTTCCAACTCTAACATTCTATAATTCTATGTGCTTTCGGAAAGAGTGTACAGCAGACTCCTTATCATCAGAGACAGAATTCCAATGACAAATGACACCTCTATATACAGACGATAACAAAGGATCCACCAATCACAAAAGGGGATGTCACAGCTGACCTGCTTCCCATTTCTTCATTATGTTAGCGACGGTCTGCTAAATTGATCTTTCTACACGTATGAGGTATATTTCGACATTATGGACACCAGGACTGGTGGGCACTGTAGCATTTATTGATAGCGCCACTCACTTTGGTGCTTCTTGATACTAAAATAAATTAGTAATATGTTTTGAAGATGCAGTTTCTGAGTATTTATTGAGAAGTGGGTGATAATGTCATAAAGGGTTTAACCAAATGTTTTAGAATTACAGTATATAAATTGAGAGAAAATTATAGAAATTCAGTAGTAATCACCTTTGCGTTTCCTACCCCTCCCACACCAACCCTTTCCTGGTCTCCCACCAAACTGCCTTTCCTGGTCTCCAATGACATTTTGACACCACCATACACTTGATCAGGACCATTATTGTCAGCGTTGCAGCCAGTGATTAGCGGTAAACAGAAGTTGCAAAATGATAGCGGTGCAGAGTGGTAAAATGAACATTAAACCGTTTATTATTAAAGCTTTAAATAATGTTAGAGGGTTGGACAAGCTTTTTAAATAACCAGATAATAATATGCAAATTATCTCTATTGCGGAACAAAAGAGACTATCTTTCAATGTATCACTGAGTAGCTACCACTTCTAGGTGGTGATTTGAGAGACAGTCTCTTTTGTTTTGCATGAGTGCTTACTTTCCCATGGAGCATTGCATGTATGACTGCATACTGAACTGCTCTCTTTTAACGTTTTTTTCCCTTTTCAGTAATTCTTCTTCCCTGGGCTCAGTTTGGTATAAAAAACAAATTGCGCTATACTTAACATCCCCGAGTCCACCGATGAGTCTCCGCCGATGCATCTGGCATTGGTTGCGGCAGTGACGTCACTTCAACTACATTGTAGCCAATCAGTGAGCTCAGTGGCTCGGAGTGGGGCATTCATCAGGACTGGCTGAGCTCACTGATTGGCTACTGTGCAGTCAACATGAGGTCAGTGCCACAGCCAATGCCAGACTCCAGCAGTGGGGGAAACTCACTAGTTGACCCGGGGTGAAGGTGAGGACAGCATGATTTGTTTGCTTTTTTTACACAAAACTGCATCCAAGGATGAAGATTAACAGAAATGGGACAACCTCTTTAAGAAGAACAGTACATCTCCCATGTTGCATTCAGACAGACTTTGATCTATCCTGATGAGGGGCAAATACACCGAAGCAGGCTGTCTGAAGATGAGTTTCATTCTGCAAGGCATGTTAAAGGGTCGAACATTGATTCATGGGTTACCTACCTCTCTTAGCTGGTATTTAGAGTAGTCTCTTATGTTCTTCAAGAGAGCTAATTTGCATTCTTTTCTCCCATGGAGCTTTGCCTGTTTGAGTCCATGTTATGTTTGTTTGTTTAAAGGGAATATGTCACCCCCTGGATGATTTTGAGCTATTATTATGAGCATACAGGGAATAGAATGGTTAAACCAGTTTTACCTGTATGCCTCATAGCTGTGGTGTAGATCTTGAGAAATTCATTTATAATGTTATTTGTTAATTATGTCTTCCAGGCTCCGGTGCGTGCGGTGCCTGGAAGAAATTGCTGCCTCCTGACTTCATTATATTGGTACCTCCCTCCCATCAGCGTCACACTGACCTGTTCGGCGCTGTAATCCCGCTCATGCACTATGCATGCGCACGGTTATGTGAACCCTGTCTGCCCCAATATGGACAGTTTCTGTACTGATCTTCTGCGCAGCGGTGAGGCACCGCACGCCCCGGAGCCTGGAAGAAATCCTTAACATATAACTCTATAAATGAATTTCTGAAGATGTACACCGCAGCTATGAGGCATACATGTAAGACCAGATTACCTGTATGCCCATAGTAATAGATCAAAATCGTCCAGGGGGTGACAGATTCCCTTTAAGGAGAACCAGTACTTCCCCCACATGGGACAGTTTTTTATCCCTTGGAAATTTTCAGGAATATATTTAGCTCAGTTTTTTTCTTGACTTTTGTACTGTACTACAAACTTATCTATTGTCACTTATGGCCAAAAAAAAACCGCGTGAAGTTCCTCTTTCCTATCCAGAGAAGTACTACAGCCTAATGAGGCAGACTGGTGACTTGTTGATTTCCCTTGAGCAAATAAGGCTTTGATGCAGTCCCCGGGAGACTGGTTAGCTGATGAATTGACAAAAACTAATCAGCTTTATTGGGAAACAGGTTAAGGGCAGCCGAGTGTCAATAATTCTTGTCCTGACCCCCTCATCCATTAAGTAGATGTGGCTGATTGCAGCCTGGAGACCCTTTGCATTCTGTATTGAAATTGCTTTCATAAACTCACCATTATTAGCAGTCAATGCAAACGGCTCATTTACCGCGAACATCCCCGGGATGTCACATCCATCATGGGCCTTTATGTATCATTTCCTCGTTTACAGAATGTCTCTAGGTAATGTTTTTGGCTAAATCACTGTTTTTTTTCCGCAGGTTTACATTGTTTTTTGTTTTTTTTTTATTTTTTTGCTGATGTGGACAGAAGATACATAATTTTCTTGTTTTGTTAAATCCACCAAAGGGGATGACAGCTTTTAGAACAATTGCTATTGAAATAGCACATCAATTAAAATTAGTGCGTATGGCCTAAGATTTACCGCTGTGGAAATATAACCTACCGAAAATATAAGCATCAGCAATAAGTCTGAAAAAAAAAAGCCATTCTTGTAATTTTAATGTTACTGTACAGTGGAAGAAAGCCTGTAAACCACGTTAATTAATAGGTGACACATTAAAGCTCAGCTTGATTACCTTAAACAAGGGAATCAATATATGGACTGACAAAGCCCTGTTTGTTTGCAGGGGTTATATGGCTCCTTGTCTTAATAAATGAACCTATACTGTGATTTCCTTTTTTTTTCCGCAGATGCTCAGTGTACGTTTTAATTAAATGGCAAATTAAGCTTTACAGTATCTTCAAACTATGAGCTAATTTGGACCTTACAATCCCGGGATAGGATCAATGCTGACTGTCTCCTGGAATGTAGAAGATTGATCGTTACATATAATCTTCTCGAGCAATGGATCTGACTTTTCAAGACCTACTCAAGGCTATTTAACGGAGTGAATTCTTTATAGCTGGGAGATGGAGAGACCACCCTGAAAGGCGTTTTTACACTTATTTCAGGATACCTTAGTGAGATAAAGACACTGTACCTACAATTACCACCTGCATGGTTGACTTTATTAACACAGGTGCGCAGACCTTGTAAAAGAGCCTGGTAAGACCTTCTAATGGTTAACACCTTGTTTGCCAATGGGGGGGGCATGCATGTTTGGCTCACCTTTCAAAAAGGCTAAAAAGAACAGTTTCCAGGATAAGAACAAGGTCCTGCTTAGTACCCAGAAGCCAGGTCACATCTTTCTATGGGCTGTTTCTGATATAGTTCTGCTCTATCCACATTAAAGGGGTTGTCCGGCCTTGGGGTACAAGTCTGCAGTCATTCTATGATGTGCGATTTCTCCGGCGCCGAGAGCAGCGAGCGTTTGACCGCAAGTATGTGATTTGCATGTATGCGGTCACTTGCCGACTAGACGTGTGCAGCCTCACTCAATACAAGTGAACTGATTGAGGCAGAACACATCTAGTTGGAATGTGACCAGAAGTATAGAAATCGCAAACTTGTGGTATCATGACGGCCGCTCCTTACGCCGGCAATGGCGAATCCTCACTGCGCGCAGTGTGCACGCTGGGAGGATTCACGAGTCTGCAATCACATATTGTGACTGCAGACTTGTACCCCAAGGCCAGACAACCCCTTTAATAGAAATAAGCTTCAATACGTCCGTATACAGACATAGTGCTGTTTATGGTGAGAAAAAGCCGACCCCTGATTTATCCTGGACAGCACCTCTAAACCTTTACCAAGTCATATTCATGGCCAACATTTGGTGCTGATGACAGGACCAATTTTCATTTTTCCATTTCCTTTTTTCTCCTCCCTTTTATCCAAGAGCCATAAAGGTGTGTTGACACTGAGGTGTTTTTTTTTCCAAAAACCACAAGGAGTTAAAAAAACATGGAACAAGCTGCCATGAGAGGTGGCGAGTTCTCCTGCAATGGAAGTCTTTGAACAGAGGCTGGACAGACATCTGCCTGAGATGGTTTAGTCACAGTGAATTGAACAGGGGTGACCCTTAAGGTGCCTTCCAACTCTAAAAAATAAAAAAATAAAAAACACAAGTTTTGATTGGAAATTTGGATTTTGGAGTTTCAGTTCCAAAAACTCAGAAAGAAAAAACTCAGTGTGAACACACCCTAACTTTTTTTCTTGTTGACACAGCCATATGAGGGCTTGTTTTTTGTTGGACAAGTTGTAGTTTTGAATAATATAATTCACTTTACCATGTAATGTACTGAAAAATTATAAAAAAATCCAAGTGGGGTGAAATTGTGGGAAAACTCCCCCCCCCCCCCCCTCACAATTCTATTTTTTTTTACTGTGTTCATTGTCCAGTAAAAATGGTGTGGCTAGGGTCCAGGCCATTATCCAGGTCAGTAGTCTCTGACCGCTGTACAGATCTCTTACCTTTCGGGATCCCTGGCGCAACTTTTGAACTAAACTCATTAGCTCCCTCTACTGGTGGTTGTGGGCGAACAGAACCTTATATTTTAAATCGACCATATGTCCATACAAGGTGTTTTTAGCTATGTAAGAAAGCTTGAACAACTCTACAGATACGTTAGCACAGAATGTTAAACCTACTTAGAGAAGTTAAAGGGTTTGATATTTATGAGCTTTCCATACAGAGGTGTGACTTGAATCTTGTGGGCCCCAATCCAAAAGCTCCAAAGGACCCCTAATTATTGTATGTCTTTAATAGCAATGGGTTTTTTCACATGGGATATAGGGGCCTTTTGGGCCCCCAGGTCTCCAGGGCCCGGGTGCGATTGCAATCTCCTCACCTATCACAGTTACGCCCCTATATCCATATATAATTAATATAATTGGTGGCGATACCGGTTGTCAGACTCCCACCCATCAGCTGTTATCAGCTCCTGTAGCAGCCGGATGTAAATATTGCACAGAGCAGAGCACACAGCTCCATCCAATGTTTAGTGGCCGTAGTGGGGTACTGCAGCTCAGCTCTTAGTCGCCTGAGTCAGCTCTGCACTGCATGCGGTTTAGTAGTCATTGTTATGACCTTAAAGAAACTATGATATTGATGATTACAGCCAAAATGTAGTAACCCAGCTATGTAGATTTGAATGTTCTCCTGGATTAGTCCTCCAGAGCCGGTAGCCATATACTAATGTGACAACTCTTTTAACTGATTGGCAGATGTCCCCATTCATTAATTACATACATTACTATACCCATAAGATAATTATCTACTATCCCAGTGAGGCCATAGACAACTGTTCCGTCGATTACATGGTAATGTATTGTGCAGCATATCATTAACCAACTCTGGTAATGTAATGATGTAAAATTCATTCATAAAGTCTATTTCTGATGTGGACATTTTTGTGGATTATTCCCACTGATCAGATGAGATATATTTTGTAATTAATGGAATTCAATAGATACAAAAGTAATAAAAGATCTATTTGATCCTAATCAGCTACTACCAAGTATGAGAAACTTTCAT
Organism: Ranitomeya variabilis; assembly: GCF_051348905.1. NCBI lineage: Eukaryota > Metazoa > Chordata > Amphibia > Anura > Dendrobatidae > Ranitomeya > Ranitomeya variabilis. The sequence goes on from NC_135237.1 coordinate 65,946,676, forward strand.
CAATCTATGAGCTTGTAGACGTTGCTACTGCTACGGTAGAACATTTATCACCAACAAGTATTTATTTTATTCCCTTATACAGCACCATTAATTCCACAGCGCTTTACAGACATCATCTTCACTGTCCTCATTGGCACTCACAATTTGTACTGTATGTCTATGGTTTGTGGGAGGAAATCAATCCAAGCAGGAAGAACATACAAACTCCTTGCAGATGTCGTCCTTGGTGGGAATTGGACCCAGGACTCCAGCTATGAAAAGTAACATTGCTAATCACTGAGCCACTGTACTGCCGGCATTATTTATCTATTATGCTTTGCTTATATAGCGCCATCATATTCCACAGCACTAGCATCATATTCCACGGCACTAGCATCATATTCCGCAGCACTAGCATCATATTCCGCAGCACTAGCATCATATTACACAGCACTAGAATTATATTCCACAGCACTAGCATCATATTCCACAGCGCAAGCATTATATTCCACAGCACTAGCACCATATTCCACAGCACTAGCATCATATTCCACAGCACTAGCATCATATTACACAGTGATAGAATCATATTCCACAGCACTAGCATCATATTCCACATCACTAGCATCATATTCCGCAGCGCAAGCATTATATTCCACAGCACTAGCACCATATTCCACAGCACTAGCATCATATTCCACAGCACTAGCATCATATTACACAGCGATAGAATCATATTCCACAGCACTAGCATCATATTCCACAGCGCTAGCATCATATTCCACAGCACTAGCATCATATTCCACATCACTAGCATCATATTCCGCAGCGCAAGCATTATATTCCACAACACTAGCATCATATTCCACAGCGCAAGCATTATATTCCACAGCACTAGCACCATATTCCACAGCACTAGCATCATATTCCACAGCACTAGCATCATATTACACAGCGATAGAATCATATTCCACAGCACTAGCATCATATTCCACAGCGCTAGCATCATATTCCACAGCACTAGCATCATATTCCACATCACTAGCATCATATTCCGCAGCGCAAGCATTATATTCCACAACACTAGCATCATATTCCACAGCGCAAGCATTATATTCCATAGCACTAGAATCATATTCCACAGCAGTAGTATCATATTCCACAACACTAGAATCATATTCCACAGCGATAGCATAATATTCCACAGCACTAGCACCATATTCCATAGCGCAAGCATTATATTCCACAGCACTAGAATCATATTCCACAGCACTAGCACCATATTCCACAGCACTAGCACCATATTCCACAACACTAGCATCATATTCCACAGCACTAGCATCATTTTCCACAGCACTAGCACCATATTCCACAGCAGTAGTATCACATTCCACAGCGATAGCATCATATTCCACAGCGATAGAATCATATTCCACAGCAGTAGTATCATATTCCACAGCGATAGCATCATATTCCACAGCAGTAGTATCATATTCCACAGCGCAAGCATTATATTCCACAGCACTAGCACCATATTCCACAGCACTAGCATCATATTCCACAGCACTAGCATCATATTCCACAGCGCTAGCATCATATTCCACAGCAGTAGTATCATATTCCACAGCGCAAGCATTATATTCCACAGCACTAGCACCATATTCCACAGCACTAGCATCATATTCCACAGCACTAGCATCATATTCCACAGCACTAGCATCATATTCCACAGCGCTAGCATTATATTCCACAGCACTAGCATCATATTCCACAGCACTAGCATCATATTCCACAGCGCTAGCATTATATTCCACAGCACTAGCATCATATTCCACAGCACTAGCATCATATTCCACAGCGCAAGCATCATATTCCACAGGGCAAGCATTATATTCCACAGCACTAGCATCATATTCCACAGCACTAGCATCATATTCCACAGCACTAGCATCATATTCCACAGCACTAGCATCATATTCCACAGCACTAGCATCATATTCCACAGCACTAGCATCATATTCCACAGCGCTAGCATTATATTCCACAGCACTAGCATCATATTCCACAGCGCAAGCATCATATTCCACAGGGCAAGCATTATATTCCACAGCACTAGCATCATATTCCACAGCGCAAGCATCATATTCCACAGGGCAAGCATTATATTCCACAGCACTAGCATCATATTCCACAGCACTAGCATCATATTCCACAGCACTAGCATCATATTCCACAGCGCAAGCATCATATTCCACAGCACTAGCATCATATTCCACAGCACTAGCATCATATTCCACAGCACTAGCATCATATTCCACAGCACTAGCATCATATTCCGCAGCACTAGCATCATATTCCGCAGCACTCTGCAGGTCTTTTTCTTGGTGGGATTTATCCTATGACCTCAGTGCTTCAGTGCTGTCCCCCTTGATAAAAATGCATTATTCTTATTTTTTTAAGGAAATATCATCTTTAGACAGTGTCTGCTATTGCTGTCTATCTTCACTCAAGCTGAACTGTAATAACATATGTAGGTGTAAATGTGAAAAGCTCTGACGTGATTCTGCAAGAGAATCTGCTGCAGAAACGCTTGCACGTTGATCGTAATCAGATCCACATGTAGAGGTGTCCCATCTACCCATAAGAGTTTAAATCAAAATGATTCATCTTCCATTGCAAATTAGGTTTATTAGGAACATTTCCAAACTTTCTGCTGATTACAATAAAAAAAATCAAACAAGAACCAAAATATCTCCTACAATTATAATGACAAGTATAAGCTGGCTGTGCATCACATATACAGGTCAGAAGGTCAGAACAGCCAAAGGTGCTATACTAAGTACTGAAGACACTTGTCATGAAGAGGTGAATAGTATAAGACCTCTGTAAAAGTTGAATTTTGTCTTGAAGTTGGAGATACCACTTCTTACATTAGTTGTGTTGAGCTATTTTAATTGTTATTTTCTGATTGGTTCATTGCAAACAGCAAGTTTGAAAATTTTGCTAATAAACCTCTTTTTCAACGGAGGTTCGATAATTTTATGTGAAAATCGATTGACATTTCTTGTGAAAATCTATTTTAATAAATGTAATGTCACCTAAAATCCACCCACAAATTCACACATCCATGCAGAAACTATCAAACAATGACACAGATTTCCCCTTAAAATTATTAAAAGGCAGATATCGTTAGGAGTTTAGGTGGATATGGGCACAGAAACTTTTTTTTTTTTGCCAAACCCTTTTATTCACGGTAACTTTGTGATAAAGGGTTAATGCAAACAATCAAATAAATGAAAATGAAATTATTTATTGATAAATCTGTTGATTACTTTATACTCATTGCAGGGAAGATACAACTTTACATCTATATACTTTGAACACAACAAATGTCCAAGTGTAATTTAACAGTGGACATAGACAAAGAGAACCATAGGATTCAATAAAAAGATAAACCTTTTATTAATAATCACTAAAATACAGATACAGGACAATGTGACACAGAAATACCCAGTAGGGCGTATCCGGACACATAGACAGACCATAGACAGACCAGAATTCAGGAGTAAAATAATTGTTCAAACATATAGATAATTAGGTAGATGTAATAAATATGCACACACCTTAAGGCATTTTCCCATAAATGTAAAGGGAACACAACCAATGAGGATAATAGGTGGATATATAGATAGAGGTCTGAACAGTGTCCAAACAAAATAGAAGACCCTAAATCCTAATAACAGGTGGCCCCACATAGAAGGTCTCCCCAGGTGTGTATCAAAACAATAGAGTTATATACCTGAATACAAATGGTCGTAGGTAGAGATGAGTGGTCCGGTGATTCCCCCTCGCTCCGACGTGCGTTTCGCCCTTAGCTTCGTCCGGGGGCGTGTACAACTTTACATCTATATAATTTGGTCTATTTACTTTTCAGGTCTTATGAGATTGCAGCATTCCATTAAATAGTAATATTACTAGAGATGGAGGAGAAGGGTACTGTATGGAGAAACAAGCGCACAAATAGGCGCAAACCCTAACGAAGGAGGGTGACAAAGCAATAATCAATAGTGCTCTCCTGGGATGGTTGTGTGAGCCACAACTACTAGAACGGTTTTTTATACCAGCTCCCACTGCCACGCAGCTGGGGGAAGAATTTCACCAGATGATTTTACCATGCAGGAATAAAAACACGTTTGAAAAGTGTCTGCACTACTGAAATAGGAAAAAATCTCTTTCTGTGGGGATTTTGAAGGTTCTTTATTGCACTATGCCTTTCACTGCTGCATACTTTATTTTTTCACTTGAGAAAAGAGAGGTTTTCACCCAAAAATGTAGTTTTGTCGGTACGACACTGAAATGCGTAGAGCAATAATAATCTTCAAAATTACCCCAGCAAGAGATTTTTTCCTATTTCAGCAGTTCAGCCACTTTTAAATCATGTTTTTATTCCTGCTTGGTACTACTAGAGATGAGAGGATCTTTTGAAATTTGAATTTGCCGACTTCTGTGTGGGCTGTTCTATATACCACTGTGTGGGCTGTTGTGAATTTGCTTTTTGCTCCCTCTAGTGGTTACTAGTTTTTTGACTCTGGTTTTTCTGTCATTCCTTTTATCCGCACCTGGGTCGTTAGTTAGGGGTGTTGCTATATAAGCTCCCTGGACCTTCAGTTCTATGCCTGGCAACGTAGTTATCAGAGCTAGTCTGCTGTGCTCTTGTCTACTGATCCTGGTTCCAGTTATATCAGCTAAGTCTGCCTTTTGCTTTTTGCTATTTGTTTTGGTTTTGTATTTTTGTCCAGCTTGTTCCAAAGCTATATCCTGACCTTTGCTGGAAGCTCTAGGGGGGCTGGTGTTCTCCCCCCGGACCGTTAGACGGTTCGGGGGTTCTTGAATTTCCAGTGTGGATTTTGATAGGGTTTTTGTTGACCATATAAGTTACCTTTCTTTATTCTGCTATTAGTAAGCGGGCCTCTCTGTGCTAAACCTGGTTCATTTCTGTGTTTGTCATTTCCTCTTACCTCACCGTCATTATTTGTGGGGGGCTTCTATCCAGCTTTGGGGTCCCCTTCTCTGGAGGCAAGAAAGGTCTTTGTTTTCCTCTACTAGGGGTAGCTAGATTCTCCGGCTGGCGCGTGTCATCTAGAATCAACGTAGGAATGATCCCCGGCTACTTCTAGTGTTGGCGTTAGGATTAGATATATGGTCAACAAAAACCCTATCAAAATCCACACTGGAAATTCAAGAACCCCATAACTACGTTGCCAGGCATAGAACTGAAGGTCCAGGGAGCTTATATAGCAACACCCCTAACTAACGACCCAGGTGCGGATAAAAGGAATGACAGAAAAACCAGAGTCAAAAAACTAGTAACCACTAGAGGGAGCAAAAAGCAAATTCACAACAGTGGGCTGTTCTATATACTACTATGTGGTCTGTACTATATACTACTGTGTTGGCTGTGCTATATACTACTGTGTGGGATGTACTATATACTACTGTGTGGGCTGTTCTATATACTACTATGTGGGCTGTGCTATATACTACTGTGTGGGCTGTGCTATATACTACATGTCTGTGCTATATACTACTATGTGGGCTGTGCTATATACTAAAATGTGGACTGTGCTATATACTATGGGGGTATATTATATTCTATGGGGGAGGCTGTTATATATTATGTAGCTGTGTTATATATTTTGGGGGGTACATTATATTCTATGGAGGAGGCTGTGTTATATACTATGGGGGGTTGCATTATATTCTGTGGGGGGCGTTATTAGATTTTATGAGGGATGATTGCATCATACTCTTTGATGGGGCTACATTATATTCTATGGGGAGGTGGGCTATATTATATCCTGTTCTGGGCTACATTATATTCTATGGGGGGCTGTATTATATTTATATTCTATGAGGGGTGATTGCATCATACTCTATGAGGGGGCTACATTATACTTATGGGGGTCTGCATTATATTCTATGTTGTGGTTACATTATACTCTGTGGGGGGCTACATTATACTCTGGGGGGTTACATCATACTCTGTGGAGTGGCTGCATTATAATGTGTGGGGTGGCTGCATTATACTCTGGGGTGGTGGCTGCATTATACTATATGTGGGCTGAATTATACTGTATCGAGGACTATGGGGAATACATTATACTATATGAAGAACTATGGGGTGCATTATACTATGGGAAGTGAATTGTACTACATGGATGACTATGGTGGTGCATTATACTATATGGAGCACTGTGAGGAGTGTATTATGCTATATGGAGGACTGAGGAGTATATTTTAATAAATGGAGGACTATGAGGAGTGTATTATACTATATGGAGGACTATGGGAAGTGTATAAAACTATATGGAGGACTATGAGGAGTATATTGTACTATATGGAGGACTATGGGGCACATTATATTATATGGAGGACTATGGGGTGTGCATTTTACAATATGGAGGACTGTGGTGCACATTATAAAATATGGAGGAGTATCGGGTGTATTATAGTAAACAAGCAAAATGCTGCATATTCATTGGGTGATTGGATTGTTTATGCCGGAATAAAAATCATTGTTCTCAGCAGCACATCGCCGGTGTAAACTGCAGATGTGCTGCTGATAACATGACACTGTATGGTGATCTGTTAGTGATCTATTAGTGATCGTTCTGTCCCCATCATTCTTTCTTAAGGTACCGTCACACTAAACGATATCGCTAGCGATCCGTGACGTTGCAGCGTCCTCGCTAGCGATATCATTTAGTTTGACACGCAGCAGCGATCAGGATCCTGCTGTGATGTCGCTGGTCGCTGAATAAAGTCCAGAACTTTATTTGGTCGTCTGATCGCCGTGTATCGTTGTGTTTGACACCAAAAGCAACGATACCAGCGATGTTTTACACTGGTAACCAGGGTAAACATCGGGTTACCAAGCGCAGGGCCGCGCTTAGTAACCCGATGTTTACCCTGGATACCAGCGTAAAAGTAAAAAAAACAAACAGTACATACTCACCCAGCGTCATACCTCCCCCAGCGTCTGCTTCCTGACACTGACTGAGCGCCGGCCCTAAAGTGAAAGTGAAAGCCGCTGTGCTGTTAGGGCCGGAGCTCAGTCAGTGTCAGGAAGCAGAAGCTGGGGGACGCGCAGGTGAGTATGTACTGTTTGTTTTTTTTACTTTTACGCTGGTAACCAGGGTAAACATCGGGTTACTAAGCGCGGCCCTGCGCTTAGCAACCCGATGTTTACCCTGGTTACCCGGGGACCTCGGCATCGTTGGTCGCTGGAGAGCGGTCTGTATGACAGCTCTCCAGCGATCAAACAGCGACGCTGCAGCGATCGGCATCGTTGTCGCTATCGCTGCAGCGTCGCTTAATGTGACGGTACCTTTAGACGGTGGAAAGAGGCCGGGAAACAAGCGTCCAACGACTTCAGTATTGTCGATCACACTCGTTTAGCGGCCTGAGATAAGCGCATGTAAATACAGCAGAAATGCTTCTGTATGATGTGCAATATGTTAACATTTGGGGCCCCATTTTAAACTTTGCCTAGGGCCCTACTTTGCCTAGAACCGACCCTGCATTTTAGAATAAAAAGAAAAGGTCATATACCAGTATATAGTATATAATAAATAGGATATTAACATCAGTAAATCCTGCAGAACTCTCTAACAGGAAGAATATAAAGCCCGGACAATGGGTGAGTGACCAAATGTGATATTATCATGCCACAGTGTCTCTTCTCTACTTAATTCATGAGGATGTCATCATCCCAAATGTGAAAATAAGATAAATGACAATAGGTTTTTGTGAAGAAATTTATGAACACTTAAATCTTTCAAGCAATTGTCCAATTATTGATAAAGCTGAATATGAATATAATTTGAGAACTGTGCAGGTCACATATCTTTAAGACAATCCTGACTTGTCCTGTTACATTTCATTCTATAAACTCGCTCATCTGCGAGAATGAATCATCCCAGGAGACTTTTTGAGATCTAGTGTGAATGACATGTTAACATTTCGCTACCTTTTGATACTACTGTGCATGAATTTGAGGAAAGGAGATACTGGAAAGGAAGCATAGACCTAAGCCTTGTCCCACCTCTTTATTCTGCACACTAAGCTCATTCTTTTCATAGAGAAGCTCAATTCAACCAGAAGGCGACAATATTTGTCTTTCTTCGATATATTTGCACATAAAATAAAATAATGCAATGAATGAGGAGAAATTTACTAAAATAATTGACATCTTGAAAATTGGGTAAATAGATATGAGATAGATAGATAGATAGATAGATAGATAGATAGATAGATAGATAGATAGATAGATAGACAGATATGGGCTAGATAGATAGATAGATAGATAGATAGATAGATAGATAGATAGATAGATAGATAGATAGATAGAAAGACAGAAAAGAAAAAACTAGAGCAGCACAAAAGAAAAGAAAATCCGGGTGCAAAGCCGGGTAAATACCAAACCTCAAATTGTAGAACTCCAAAAATCAGAGGCAGTACACCGTTTGTAGTGGAAAAATAACTATTTACTTAGCCCATCTGATTTTTGGAATTCTAGATAGATAGATAGATAGATAGATAGATAGATAGATAGATAGATAGGCTCCTCAGGATGCAGGTATATTTGAGTACAGTGGTGTAACAATGAGCTGTCGGCTCCCTGCAGGACATCCAGAGAAAAAGTAAGCAGTTTTATTGTATCAGTCGGTATTTCTTGAGGACTGGGGGGAACTTCGTACTGTTTGGGGCCGTTATACTAGTCTGGGGGTGTCACTATGAGGGCATCATTCTGTGTTGTGGTCATTGGAGGCCTCATAATGTGTGTGGCGTGAACTGTAGGGGCATCATACTGTGGGCTGGCATCACTGTGGGCCTCGTGTAGGGAAAATGGGGGGATATAATACTGTTTGTGTGGGATATCATACTTTGTGTGGTGGACATTTTTGTTGGCATAAATATTTTATTGTGGCTATGAAAGGGGTATCGTAGTGGGTGGAATACCAAGTGACTTCGATATAATTACTGTGTAGGTGCCGCAATGCATATGTTTATCATTTCCTTTAACAGCTAAGGGGTGAGTGGCTCCTTTTGGGGCTCAGCACCCTTCTCCACCTGTCTTTCACACCACAAAGTTTTAATTGTGAGCTATGCTTGGTCTCCTTTTCACTCTCCATGCAGATGAGGCAGGTTTGGCACATGGACAGGTACGTCATTAGTGTTTTGGTACCATCCATATTAAAGGTACACCTGGACGTGGTTGGATGGATTTTGTGCTCTTCGATAAAAAAAACACTAAGCAGATAGGGGCCGCACACTAAGAGGTGTGCGGCCCCTATTTTTTCTTTTTGGCCTATGCGCCGTGACCCCCCACCCCCTACTAAGTTGATTTTTTTTTGTGGAGCTAAACTAATACTTTTGCTATGGAGCTCTATAATTTCTATGTCCACATAAGCTTGGACTGATCCAAAGGGGAATAAGTGAAGATTCCGGTAGGCCCCTGAGCAGGAGTTGGCCCCCAAACCTCCACTCCAGCACATGAGCATTATGGCATTATATACAGCCAGGAATACACGTACAGTTATATGAAAACGTTTGGGCACCCCTATTAATCTTAAGCTTAATGTTTTATAAAAATTGTTTTTTTTGCAACAGCTATTTCAGTTTCATATATCTAATAACTGTTGGACAAAGTAATGTTTCTGCCTTGAAATGAGGTTTATTGTACTAACAGAAAATGTGTAATCTGCATTCAAACAAAATTTGACAGGTGCATAAGTATGGGCACCCTTATTATTTTCTGTGCGTTGTATAGTTGACCGATGCACAGTGACACCATCTGCAGCAAGTTGAGGCTGCAGCTCTCTGGAGGTGGTCTGAGGATTGTCCTTGACTGATCTCACCATTCTTCTTCTCTGCCTTTCTGATGTTTTTCTTGGCCTGCCACTTCTGGCCTTAACAAGAACTGTACCTGTGTTCTTCCATTTCCTTACTATGTTCCTCACAGTGGAAATTGACAGGTTAAATCTCTGAGACAGCTTTTTGTATCCTTCCCCTGAACAACTATGTTGAATAATCTTTGTTTTCAGATCATTTGACAGTTGTTTTGAGGAGCCCATGATGCCACTCTTCAGAGGAGATTCAAACAGGAGAACAACTTGTAAGTGGCCTCTTTAAGTAGCTTTTCTCATGATTGCATACACCTGGCTATAAAGTTCAAAGGTCAATGAGGTCACAAAACCAAAAAAAGTGCTTTAGTAAGTCAGTAAAAGTAGGTAGGAGTATTTAAAACAAGAAAATGATAAGGGTGCCCATACTTTTGCACCCAAACTTTTTCATAGAACTGTATATCATCAAAAATGCCACCACTGGGATCCCCACTTAGGCTTCTTTCACACTTCCGTTGGTCGGGTGCATCATAATGCAGCGAATTGACGTATATTGACGGACGTTGTGAAAATAGAGTAAAACGTGTGTAACGCATCCAGTTTTATGACGGATGCGTCAAATGGGTTCTGCCAGGATTTTCAGGTATAAATTTCTGGAGAGAGAGAGATTTTCCCGAGACTAGAAGATCCTTCCAGGCATGCTCAGAATAGAAAAATGCAGTACGTCGCTGGATTCCTGCTTTTCACAGGCAACGATGCATCCTGCGTCCATAGGCTGCCATTATAGCCAAGGACATATGCCGCAGGATGCGTCGTTGCATGTTTTTCCGAAGCAGACAAAAAAAGTTTCATTGAACGTTTTTTCCAGACGACGGACCGCTATTTTCCGACGGATCCAGTGCACGATGGATGAAACGGATGGCTATCCGTCACAATCCGTCGCTAATACAAGTCTATGGGAAAAAACGGGATCCTGCAGAAAAAATTGCAGGATCCTGTTTTTTCAAAACTCGACGGATTTCGACGGGAGGAAAAAGACGGAAATGTAAAAGAGGCCTAAGATGGATGGAGGTCCACCAATGTCACCCAACTGCCGGTGGAGATATGGCTGCATGCAGGGAGGCGCCATCTTTGAATGTAACTGAATGGAGAATGTGCTGGTTGGAACTTTGAAGGTAATATTTGCATGTTGCTGTTGAGTGGTCCCCCAGAATCAAAGTTTCCGGTGGGCCATTGTCACCCCAGTCCGACACCGTGAAGATATAGATAGACAGATGTATACGTGCAAAGTGAATCTGAGAACAGGATATAATAATAATTTTAGAAAAATGAGTACGGTTCGTGAACCATCCCAAGCCCAGCAGATGTGAAGTGGGCAGTGAATTGGGGGCAGAGGGTCTCACACAGGAATAATAGTTCTCTTTGTGATGCAGATGCTACAAGGCCAAGGAGGGACTGAACAGAAGTACAAACCTTTCAGGGCAATTTCCCTAAAGAGCTGGGCTCCGAGCAGGGTTACTGGGGCACCTTTAACGAGTTCATTAGTCAGATTAGCCCAGGCTGTAATAAACAGGCGGCGGTGTCATGGAGAGTACACACAATTCATCCGCAAACAAATCACCAGCATATGCTGGAGCTGCTACAAGTGATTAGTATACAGAGGGGGCTGACAGTCACTTAGCCGGATTGCCTGGGGACACAGGGCACAGTCTCTATGCATCATTACGCCCTATGTGTATGCAATGGCTGATCAATTGCACCAAGGCATGCAGGTTTGGAATTAATGTGTGCGCCCCTGGACTGATGGGCTGCACCCTTCACAGCCAGCCATTTCTTCTTGGTGCAACGTACAGATGTAGCAGATCTGAGCCGGCGTCTGGCTCATTACACTGATACGTCATCTGTCGCTTTCAGTATCATTGAGTGAAAAAGAGCCTAAAATCCAAATCCAAATTGCATTCCCTATAGGGGTATTTCAACATATGACGACTTTTTAGTAAAAAAACCATTTGACTTCAAATCAGATCAAATCATCTGAATGGGGTTCTTTGGTGTCGTTCACATGGATTTCTAAATATACCTAAAAATGACAATTTAATATAAAAAAAAGACTTCACTTTATCATATCTATGAAACTGACAGATGAGTCCATCAGGACGGGCAACTGGTACAAATCTCGATTACACCATGGTCAACGGCCAAAACTGTACGACAGTCAATATGTTTTCTGCAGGGTTCAATGGATTTCACCTGATCACAGCAAATCATTGTGGTACCGGAGTCACAACAATTATGGAGAAATCATTCGGTCAGTGATCGGCCATAGATTATTAATGTACTGTGCACTATTCCGGCTAATTCGAGAATATTATTCACCACCACCATAGACACTGAGTGTCAGGGCCGGACGCAGACTGAAGAGGACCCCTGAACCAGAGCAATATATGGGCCCCTTGCAGTCCAATAGATCATCAAGCTCAATTCCACCTGCTTTGGAGATAGTAGTGTCCCCCCGTAACTCTTGGGCCCCAGTGGGCTGCACAGGTTGCACCAATGTTATGTCCGCCCCTACTGAGTGTGAATGTGTTTTCGGTGCAAAGCTTACCTGCCATCAACACAAAAGGATCAGACCTTGATAATTCAACATTCCTGATCCTTCTTTCCCCCATTGTCACCTGTCTGGGTGAGATAGGAGGACCTCTGCCAACTGAAATCAACAAGCTTGCCCAACACTGCCCTAATGTGTATGGGTGCCTTAAGGAACACCATTTCTCTAGACACCCTTGTAAGTTCTATTCTGAGCTCTAGGCAATGTCTTTGTGGCATTTCGGGAGGGGGCATGAAAAGAGATCCATAATTGAAATGCACTTTTAAAAGTTGATTTTTCTTGCTTTTTAGACACATAGATGTGTTTATTTATGTGCCTAACGAAGCCTATAGGATAATGCATGGAATAAAGGCACGGCCAGTAGGAGAAAAAAAGCAATAAATGTGATTACATTAAAATCACAAGAATATGTATTAAATAGTGATGTAGCTACAGCAGAGAAAATGGATGGATGGATGGATGGATAGATAATAGATAGATATGGGATAGATAGATAGATAGATAGATAGATAGATAGATAGATAGATAGATAGATAGATAGATAGATAGATAGATAGATAGATAGATAAAAGAAGTAGCACTTTCAGGCAATATAAAATCAGGCAAAATCTTGCAGAGAGCGGCTCCCAACAGAACGAAACGTTGCTGAACCCCAATGGACTATTAATTCACACTTTTTCCTACATTCTTTATAGAGTGCTGCTTTCATTTCTTTTAGCTGTCTGGAGGTTTGGTAATTGCTTGAAAGATTTTGAACTTCTATTTATTTTATATTGCCTGCTAGTGCTGCTTCTTTTTCAATAGACAGAAAGATAGATAGATAGATAGATAGATAGATAGATAGATAGATAGATAGATAGATAGATAGATAGATAGATAGATAGATAGATAGATATGGGAGGGATAGATAGATAGATAGATAGATAGATAGATAGATAGATAGATAGATAGATAGATAGATATGGGAGGGATAGATAGATAGATAGATAGATAGATAGATAGATAGATAGATAGATAGAGTTGTCTTAAAGGGTTAACTTTGTCAAAGAAAATTAGATGTAATCTCAATCAACTTTTGAATGCTTCATACAATTTAATTACTAAATTAGCATTCTACCTCTGACTGACATTAAAGGGTTAAATTAACAGGATGAAATCACTCCGGAGAAGCAGGACGATAAGAGGTTAATTGAACAGAATACATCAGCTTAGTGATAGGTGACAGACACTGCTCCTCTCTATTACAGCTCTCTGCTGCCCCTTTTAGCTGTATCAGCAGCACTAAATATCCCGATTAAATGCCCCTTCCTGTCATTAACCACTGCTGATTTCAACATTATAGCTGCTCACTGAAATCTCTCATGTTACAAAGTAAACTTTCAGAAAATTAACCCTTTAAGGGGGGGGGGGAATCAATAATTCTCTAGATAGAATTATCTCGACACAAGTTTTCACTAGAATGAGAATCCTCTAGGCTACCTGAAGATATGCAAAAAGGGAACATAGGAAATACAGGCTGAAGAATAATATTTACATGATTATCATAATAGTGATTATATTGAACTATTATATCCAATGTAAAAGGAAAGCAAAGACTTATGAGAAATCTGTCAGGGTTGATACAAAATTTTAAAAAAAGTGAACATGAGAAATTATATGTTTTTTTTCTTATTAGAAGGCAATAATAATCGTAATAATGACATAATATTTACTATTGTTATTATTATTATTACTATTATTATATTGTTCATGATAATGATACATGATATGTGGAATAATAATAAAGTATATTTTTTTCTAATATGGATCAGAGTAGTTATTATACTACCAATATATTGCACTAGTAATCAAATAGAAATATTTTACTGATATAAAAATATATTTCACTAATCAGACTATTACTATAATAATAAAAAAGTGATAGTTAACTACTACAACTAATTAAGCTATTATTTCTAATGCACTTCTACAACTAAGCATAATTATATTCATATTGATAAACTAATCATATAGTTATAATATACTACTTGTGATGATGATAATAATAATAATAATAATAATAATAATAATAATATCTGCAATATAGATTGGAGGATTACAATAGTCACTTTATCCTACAACTGATAATAGCAGTTGCAATGGTACCTAAATATACATTGAAAATTGCATTCAGATCATGATATTATTATTACTATTTATATAATAGTTTATTTTATTTATCTAGTTAAATGTAATAATAATAAGTGAATTAAAGAAGTGAATATTTCCATTATTCAATGTACAACTACATTACTTATTGTTCCAATACTTCTAGAACTATACTATTAGTGCTATGCTGATGCTACCTCCAATATCAATTTTATTACCAATGCATGAATTATGGAGCATAATATATTTGCTTTCCATATTGACCACATAACTTGTGTTACTGTGATTTAACGGGAAACCGAATAGAAATGATCTACAATTATATACAATTAAACACATACATATATTATGTCCTCTTGTGGATTTCAGTAATGTTCTCCCCACCAGTGACCCTTGCTCATTAGTCAGACAGATCCAAAGACCGGTCCATATATATTAACCCATGAAGTGTCTGCAGTACAGCCTCCCCGGGCATGGCGCTGACCTTGTGCTGCCATGCAGAGAATGAATAGTTAATTGTATATGGTGGTGATTGTTATTCATTGCTGTTTGACGTGTTAAGTGCTAATTGCGGGGACAATGGGAGCAGGACAATAGGAGATTGTATAAATTAACTATATTTGCATTCAGGAGAATTCAGGGGCAAAGACGCTACATTTCCTAACAGATTATAAAAAGTGAGAGGAGAATTTAGCAATAAGTGTCCGGATAACAGAGGCTGGAGGACAAAGTGATGGCAGACTTGTCTGGAATCTCTGATCACAATCAACCAACTCTGCGTGTGTTAGGATGATGGAGAGATGGTAGAAATATGATAAATGGATAGATAATAGTTAGATAGATAGATAGATAGATAGATAGATAGATAGATAGATATATAGATAGATAGATAGATAGATAGATAGATATTGGATAAATAAATAGATATTAAAAAGATACCTAGATATGTACAGATAGAAAGATAGACAGACATTAAAGTTAGAAAAAAAGAGAAAATAAGGGTGCAGTGATAGTTTTTGTTTATAGACAAATAGATAATAGATGTATATAAACATAATAGAGAGAGAGATTAAATATGTATTATAGGTAGGTAGATATGGGATAGATAGATAGATAGATAGATAGATAGATAGATAGATAGATAGATAGATAGATAATTAAAATTATATCTAGATATGTACAGTTAGGTAGAAAGACAGACATTAAAGTTATAAAAAAAGAGTAAATAAGGGTGCAGTGAGAATTTTTGTTTATAAATAAATAGATAGATAGATAGATAGATAGATAGATAGATAGATAGATAGATAGATAGATAATAGATTTATATATGCATAATAGAGATATATAAAATATGTATTTTATAGGTAGGTGGTAGATATAGGATAGATAGATAGATAGATAGATAGATAGATAGATAGATAGATAGATAGATAGATAGATAGATAGATATTAAAAAGTTAACTAGATATGTGGAAATAGATGGATACAAATATAGAGAGACATTAAAGTTATATTTAGATATAATACAGATAAATCAATAAACACATAATAAATATACATTTTAAATAAACTAACGATGCCATAGATAAGCAGAATAGCATAGATAAATAGATAGCTAATAGATTGTCTTTCTATCTATCTATCTATCTATCTATCTATCTATCTATCTATCTTTAGCAGGATAAAGCAGTATTGGACAGTATGAGGAGCTCATCTTCTCACTGCATATCATCCTCATGACTCCTCCATAGCCGCCTTTTTGTGCTGGGACATTATCCTTGGTCCAAGATTTGCAGGAATATTTCATTCTTTCATCGTCAAGTTATTTAGTATGATACAGATATTATCCTACCTCCTACTGCGAGCTGCAGAAGATGAAGAACTGAGAGCCCAGTATTTATTACATATATTACATTGCATTTTCACTGTTCACTATCCAATACCAGGAGAGCAGTTCTCTCCTTCCCGGTGTGGTGTCACTGTGTGTTGTGCTCTCGGTATTGTCTCCTTCCCGGTGTAGTGTAATAATAATAATAATAATAATAATAATAATAATAATAATAATAATAGTGTCACTGTGTGTTGTGCTCTCGGTATTGTCTCCTTCCCGCTGTGGTGTCTTCTTGTATAATAAGTATACGATATACTGTAGTTCTAATAATGAAGAGTAAACTAAACCTCTGGAATTGTGATAACAGCAAACACATTAGCAGTCGCAGAAGTAATAATGGGAACAATAATAGTAATAAAATCATATCACTGATGACCCAAGAATGAGAGTATCAGAATATTAGGAATTACTAGAATATTATTGTGCTTTTTATTCTATTTCTGTCATTATTTCAGTTCCTCCCAGCACTGGGGGCTTCATCCTATCAGTCTACACTTGTTTGTACCATCAGGGAGCGGTGACCGCTGGGGATCTGCAGCAAATGTCCTGGTCCCGGCTCACTGGGTCCGGTTCTGCCCGAGCAGTGTGCCCTGGAGCAGGAGAGAGGAGACGTTTGCCGTCTGGTCCGGGGGATCTGTGTCCCTGACTCCTTCCAGTCTGTATCCTCGGAGTTCTGCGCCTGCAGCAGGATGGGGTCAGCGCAGAGCTTCACAGGAGGCGCAAGGCTCTGCCCTGTGCGCCATCATTCCTGCAATGTCGCAGTCTCCATGATGAGAGATGTATATGCTGTATTATACTGTTCCTCCATATATTAATCTATTTACAAGCCATAAGTATATATGTCCCACAGTGTCCAGATGTGTGATATATGTTGGTACTAGCCTACTACTCACCCACACAGTATCTCCATGTGCTCCCAATTTTATATGGAAGCACAAGAATAAAAATTCTCCTGGAATCAGATGGAAAAAATGTGTCCAATACATGTAGTTCTATGAAAGTATCCTTCTTTATAAGGCTTCGCTCCCACGATGAAGTTTTGGTGATATTTTTTATGCTGCGGGTGAAGAAAATCCGCAGCATCAAAAACTCACCAAAGGTCAAAAGCTACATTTCCATGATGATCTTTCTATGAGTTTTTAATTTTGCAGATTTTTTTGCACCTATTAAGTAAAATAGGTTACTTGAGTTTTTCATTGCTGTTTTATGTGTTTTTTTTTTTACAAAAACTTTTATGGCATTTTTTGAGATTGCAGTTTTTGCCTTTTTTTGCTACTAAAAGTAATGCTGCTTTTCTTTTCACACTCAGCAGAAGAAAAACGCTATGTATGAGCTTTTCACTTGCGGATTTTCCACATCAAATTCAATTATTTGTGAAAAATCCGCATAAAAAAACCTCAGCGTACCCACAAGAGAAATTGACATGTTGTGGGTTTGAAACACAAACTTTGGGTATTTATGCTAAATAATAAAAGAAAAGTGGGCATGAAATTTCTAGAAATCCCATCCACTTTGCTGGAACTATAAGGCTGCCGTCACACTATCAGTATTTGGTCAGTATTTTACATCAGTATTTGTAAGCCAAAACCAGGAGTGGAACAATTAGAGGAAAAGTATAATAGAAACACATGCACCAATTCTGCATTTATCACCCACTTCTGGTTTTGGCTTACAAATACTGATGTAAAATCCTGACCAAATCCTGATGCATTCCTGAACGTGGACACATACCCTTAGAGGAAAAGTATAATAGAAACATATGCACCACTGCTGCATTTATAGCTCACTCCAGGTTTTGACTTACAAATACTGATGTAAAATACTGACCAAATACTGAGCGCGGCCAGGCTGTGTGCCCAACATGAGTTTTTAGTGATTTTTTTACACTACTTATTTCCACTGCATCAAAAACACAGCATCTCACAGTTCCAACAAGGTGGATGGGATTTATAGAAATCTCTTATTTTTTACTCCGTGTATGCTGACCTACGGTGTGTGTTTCAGATCCACAACATGTCAATCTCTCTTGTGTGTACGCTGAGTTTTATGTGCAGATCTTCCTCATAGACTTGCATAGGACT
Organism: Ranitomeya variabilis; assembly: GCF_051348905.1. Lineage (NCBI taxonomy): Eukaryota > Metazoa > Chordata > Amphibia > Anura > Dendrobatidae > Ranitomeya > Ranitomeya variabilis. The sequence goes on from NC_135237.1 coordinate 65,965,288, forward strand.
GCGTTCCCACAATGAGCTTTTGGTGAGTTTTTGATATTGCTGATTTTCTGCGCCCATTAAGTTAAAATAGGTTTCTTGTATATTTTAGAAAATATGTAGAGTAAAAAACTCTCAAAAAATTATGCTGGGAATGTAGCCCGAGAAACACAAAAAAGCCACAAAAAAGCATGTTTTTTTTCTGCCTCATCTTTCCTGCCAAGATATCAGGTTTTGCTGCAGAAAAAAACACTGCAAGAACGCCTAGTGTGGATTTACCCTTAGTGCCTTTCTGCTGCATAAATGCATCAAAAACACACGTAGTCCGCACCTAAGTATATTAATACATTTTTATCAAAGCCAAATACCAGGAAGTATCAAAAACAAAGAAGCTTTATTTAAAACATAACACACCAAAAAAGACAAAAAATACAGCATCAAAAACACAATTAAAAAAAACCTTAAAAAAAAACGAAGTAAAAAATGCAAGTAACCTAATTTAACCCCTTAATCCCATATGATGTACTATCCCGTTGAGGTGACCTGGGACTTAACTCCCAGTGACGGGATAATACGTCATATGCAATCGTCCGCGCTCACGGGGGGGGGAGCGCGGCCGATCGCGGACGGGTGTCAGCTGACTATCGCAGCTGACATCCGGCACTATGTGCCAGGAGCGGTCACGGACCGCTCCTGGCACATTAACCCCCGGCACACTGCGATCAAACATGATCGCAGCGTTCCGGGGGCATAGGGAAGCATCGCGCAGGGAGGGGGCTCCCTGTGTGCTTCCCTGAGACCCTCGGAGCAACGCGATGTGATCCTCCTCCTTCCGGGTCCTGCAGGGAGGTGGCTTGCAAGTGCCTGCTCAGAGCAGGCGCCAAGAAGCCCCCTGCAGTGCCTGTCAGATCGCTGATCTGACACAGTGCTCTGCAAAGTGTCAGATCAGCGATCTGACCCTATAACATGATGCCCCCCCCCCCCCCGGGGCAATGTTATAAAGGTAAAAATATACATATTCACATATGTAAAAAAATAAATACATTCCGAAATAAATAAAAAAAAATTGTTCCCATAAATACATTTCTTTATCAAAAAAAACAAAACAATAAAAGTACACATATTTAGTATCACCGCGTTCATAACAACCCGACCTATAAAACTGTCCCACTAGTTAACCCCTTCAGTGATCACCGTAAAAAAAAAAAACAAGGCAAAACAACGCTTTATTATCATACCGCCGAACAAAAAGTGGAATAACACGCGATCAAAAATACGGATATAAATAACCATGGTACCGCTGAAAACGTCATCTTGTCCTGCAAAAAATGACCCACAATACAGCATCATCAACGAAAAAATAAAAAAGTTACAGTCCTCAGAATAAAGCGATGCAAAAATAATTATTTTTTCTATAAAATAGTTTTTATCATATAAAAGCGCCAAAACATAAAAAATGATATAAATGAGGTATCGCTGTAATCGTACTGACCCGAAGAATAAAACTGCTTTATCCATTTTACCAAACATGGAACAGTATAAACGCCCCCCAAAAAGAAATTCATGAATAGCTGGTTTTTGGTCATTGGTCATTCTGCCTCACAAAAATCGGAATAAAAAGCGATCAAAAAATGTCACATATCCGAAAATGGTACCAATAAAAATGTCAACTCGTCCTGCAAAAAACAACACCTCACATGACTCTGTGGACCAAAATATGGAAAAATTATAGCTCTCAAAATGTGAAGACGCAAAAACTATTTTTTGCAATAAAAAGCATCTTTCAGTGTGTGACAGCTGCCAATCACAAAAATCTGCTAAAAAACTGCTATAAAAGTAAATCAAACCCCCCTTCATGACCCCCTTAGTTAGGGAAAATTAATAAAATTAAAAAAATGTATTTATTTCCATTTTCCCATTAGGGTTAGGGTTACGGTTGGGGCTAGGGTTAGGGTTGGGGCTAGGGTTAGGGTTGGGGTTAGGGCTAGGGTTAGGGTTGGGGTTAGGGCTAGGGTTAGGTTGGGGATAGGGTTAGGGTTGGGGTTGGGGCTAAAGTTAGGGTTAGGGTTGGGACTAAAGTTAGGGTTGGGACTAAAGTTAGTGTTAGGGTTGGAGCTAAAGTTAGGGTTAGGGTTTGGATTACATTTACGGTTGGGATTAGGGTTAGGGGTGTGTCACGGTTAGGGGTGTGGTTAGGGTTATGGTTGGGATTAGGTTAGGGGTGTGTTGGAGTTAGGGGTGTGGTTAGGGTTGGGATTAGGGTTAGGGGTGTGTTGGGGTTAGGGGTGTGGTTGGGGTTAGGGTTAGTGGCATGTTCGGGTTAGGGGTGTAGTTAGGGTTATGGGTAGAGTTGGGATTAGGGTTAGGGGTGTGTTTGGGTTAGGGTTTCAGTTAGAATTTGGGGTTTCCACTGTTTAGGCACATCAAGGGCTCTCCAAACACGACATGGCGTCCGATCTCAATTCCAGCCAATTCTGCGTTGAAAAAGTAAAACAGTGCTCCTTCCCTTCCGAGCTCTCCCGTGCGCCCAAACAGGGGTTTACCCCAACATATGGGGTATCAGCGTACTTAAGACAAATTGGACAACAACTTCTGGGGTCCAATTTCTCTTGTTTCCCTTGGGAAAATAAAAATTTGGGGGGCTAAAAAAACATTTTTGTGGGAAAAAAAATATTTTTTCTATTCACGGCTCTGCGTTATAAACAGTAGTGAAACACTTAGGGGTTTAAAGTTCTCACAACACATCTAGATAAGTTCCTTGGGGGGTCTAGTTTCCAATATGGGGTCACTTGTGGGGGGTTTCTACTGTTTAGGTACATCAGGGGCTCTGCAAATGCAATGTGATGTCTGCAGACCAATCCATCTAATTCTGCATTCCAAATGGCGCTCTATCCCCTTCCGAGCTCTGCCATGCGCCCAAACGGTGGTTCCCCCCACATATGGGGTATCAGCGTACTCAGCACAAATTGGACAATAACTTTTGGGGTCCAATTTCTCCTATTACCCTTGGGAAAATACAAAACTGAGGGCTAAAAAATAATTTTTGTGGAAAAAAATTTTTTTTTTATTTTCAACGCTCTGCGTTATAAACTGTAGTGAAACACTTGGGGGTTCAAAGTTCTCACAAAACATGTAGGTAAGTTCCTTGGGGGTCTAGTTTCCAATATGGGGTCACTTGTGGGGGGTTTCTACTGTTTGGTTACATTTGGGCTCTGCAAATGCAACGTGACGCCTGCAGACCAATCCATCTAACTCTGCATTCCAAAAGGCGCTCCTTCCCTTCCGAGCTCTGCCATGCGCACAAACGGTGGTTCCCCACCACATATGGAGTATCAGCGTACTCAGGACAAATTGGACAACAACTTTTGGGGTCCAATTTCTCTTGATACCCTTAGGAAAATAAAAATTTGGGGGGCTAAAAAAAACATTGTGAAAAAAATGATTTTTTATTTTCACGGCTCTACATTATAAACTGTAGTGAAACACTTGGGGGTTCAAAATTCTCACAACACATCTAGATAAGTTCCTTGGGGGGTCTAGTTTCCAATATGGGGTCACTTGTGGGGGGTTTCTACTGTTTAGGTACATTAGGGGCTTTGCAAACGCAATGTGACGCCTGCAGACCATCCCATCTAAGTCTGCATTCCCAACGGCGCTCCTTCCCTTCCGAGCACTGCCATGCGCCCAAACGGTGGTTCCCCCCCAAATATGGGGTATTAGCATACTCAGAACAAATTGCACAATGACTTTTGGTGTCCAATTTCTCCTGTTACCCTTGGTAAAATACAAAACTGGGGGCTAAAAAATAATTTTTGTGAAAAAAAAAATAAAAATTATTTTCACGGCTCTGCATTATAAACTGTAGTGAAACATTTGGGGGTTCAAAGCTCTCACAACACATCTAGATAAGTTCATTAGGGGGTCTACTTTCCAAAATGGTGTCACTTGTGGGGGGTTTCAATGTTTAGGCACATCAAGGGTCAATTTTGCATTGAAAAGTCAAACGGCGTTCCTTCCTTTCCGAGCTCTGCCATGAGCCCAAACAGTGGTTTACACCCCACATATGGGGTATCGGCGTACTCAGGACAAATTGTGCAACATCTTTTGGGGTCTATTTTCTCCTGTTACCCTTGGTAAAATAAAACAAATTGGAGCTGAAATAAATTTTTTGTGAAAAAAAGTTAAATGTTCGTTTTTTTTAAAACATTCCAAAAATGTCTGTGAAACACCTGAAGGGTTAATAAACTTCTTGAATGTGGTTTTGAGCACCTTGAGGGGTGCAGTTTTTAGAATGGTGTCACACTTGGTTATTTTATATCATATAGACCCCTCAAAATGACTTCAAGTGTGATGTGGTCCCTAAAAAAAAATGGTGTTGTAAAAATGAGAAATTGCTGGTCAACTTTTAACCCTTACAACTCCCTAACCAAAAAAATGTTGGTTCCAAAATTGTGCTGATGTAAACTAGACATGTGGGAAATGTTAACTGTTAAGTATTTTGTGTGACATATCTCTGTGAGTTAAGGGCATAAAAATTCAAAGTTGAAAAATTGCGGAATTTTCAAAATTTTCGCCAAATTTCCACTTTTTTCACAAATAAACGCAAGTATTATCAAATAAATTTTACCACTATCATGAAGTACAATATGGCATGAGAAAAAAATGTCAGAATCATCAGGATCTGTTGAAGCGTTCCAGAGTTATAACCTCATAAAGGGACAGTGGTCAGAATTGTAAAAATTGGCCCAGTCAGTAATGTGCAAACCACCCTTGGGGCTTAAGGGGTTAAATAATAGGTGCAAAAATGCTGTCATTATTTTGCAACATCAAAAACTCACCAAAAACTAATTGTGGACACACTGCATTAAATACATTGCCTTTAGTGGATAATGTTAAGTTCCCAAGATGAGCTCTCTGATGGGTTTTTGAAGTTGCAGATTTTCTGCACCATTTCTGCACCCATTAAGTAAGATCGGTTAGGTCACATTCACACGTTCAGTATTTTGTCAGTATTTTACACCAGTATCTGTAATCAAAACCAGGAATGGGTGATAAAAATTGCTGAAACTGCTAAAGAGTGGAATAGGAGGAAAGACCTATGATGTTATCTAAAGCTCCTACACCTAGAACTTCTGCAGCTTGAGGGTGAACAGAAAGGCTATGTGCACACGTTGCGGATTTTGCTGTGGATCCGCAGCAGATTTGACGCTTTGAGTTTACAGTACCATGTAAACCTATGGAAAACAAAATCTGCAGTGCACATGCTGCGGAAAAAAAAGCACGGAAACGTAGTGTTGTTTATTCCGCAGCATGTCAATTCTTTGTGCGGATTCCTCAGCAGTTTACACCTGCTCCATAATAGGAATCCGCAGGTGTAAAACCGCAAAAAAAAAACGCGGTAATTCCGCAGGTAATCCGCAGTGCGGTTTACCTGCGGATTTACCAAAATCAGACAGGAAAAATTTGCACCACTTTCCGCAACGTGTGCACATGGCCAAAAAAAAGGCTGATTTCTAGCAGAGCCGTGTAGTCACACAGGCCTGCAGCTTATTTCCAACGCTCTTCAACATTTCCATCAATGAGCTGACCATCACTCTGGAATCTTCCGCAGTGCCAGGTCACACTCTTCATGAGGCCAAGGTGAAATTCTTGCTGTATGCAGATGACCGACTGCTGCTGTCACCAACCAAGAAAGATCTCCAAGACAACCTGAAAATCTTGGAGAAATTCAGCTCCACACAGGCCGTACCTATGAACCCAAACAAAACCAACATCATGGTGTTCTAGAGGAGAAAGCCAAGATCGGACCAGCACATTTTATTTGTGCTTAACAGCTGTACTCTTACAGGAATGAACAAATACAACTACTTAGGCCAGGAAATTCACCAGTCAGGGAGCTTCAAACAAGACATAGAGACATTGAAGGACAAGGCCTGCAAAACCTTCTGTGCCATCTGTAGGAAACGCTACTATCTGAAGCCGTCAGTGAGGGTCTGGCTTAAAATCTTTGCTGCCATCATCGCCCCTATCCTCCTGTAAGGCAGAGAAGTCTTGGGCCCTCAATCATACTCAGACTGGTCAAGGTGGGATTCCAGACCAACAGAAATATCCCACCTGGAATTCTGTAATCGCCTTCTCCAAGTCCATCGGAGCACTTCCAACAGTGCCTGTCAGGCTGCGTTTGGCAGATTCCCTCTACACCCAGCAGTTCTGAAGAGGGCGCTGTCATTTTGGGTTCATGTTCATAGTAGCAGTCCGAGCTCCCATCACCATAAAGCCCTGCTACATGTAAGGAGAGCAAACAAACCAGGACCCCGGAGCAGCTCACCATAACTCAACCTGGCCGAAACATCAACCACAGCAGCCTGACAAAAGCCAGAATCAGGAAGATGGTAGACGAGGGCAGCAGACGTATGTCAGTGACAGGATGAACAATATCAGCATCTCACAGAAACTGACCATGTACCGGACTGTACAGAGAGACTATGGACTAGCTTAATGTCTGGAGAAACTCCTGGACCCCAGACACAAGCCAGAAGCTGAGCTGGTTTAGACTCAGTGCCCACAATCTATCCATTGAGTCCAGCCAGCACAGACAGAGCTATAAGCCTAGGGAGGACAGGCTGTGTCCACACTGCGACCTGGAGGTTGAGACCCACTTAATGCTACAATGCTGCAACAAATACTCAGAAGTGAGGGACACTCACTACAGGAGACTCTCCGATCTCTTCCCGGATTTCAACTCCATGAAGGAGGAAAAGAAAACGGTACGGAGAGTATTCAGACCCCTTTACATTTCTCACTCTTTGTTTCATTGCAGCCATTTGGTAAATTCAAAAAAGTTCATTTCTTTTATCATTAATGTATATAATGTACACTCTGCACCATGTGCTGACTGAAAAAAAAATGTAGAAGTTTTTGCAAATGTATTAAAAACAAAAAGACCAAAATATCACATGGTCATAAGTATTCAGACCCTTTGCTCAGACACTCATATTTAAGTCACATGCTGTCCATTTCCTTGTGATTCTCCTTGAGATGGTTCTACTTCATTGGAGTCCAGCTGTGTTTAAATAAACTGATAGGACTTGATTTCGAAAGGCACATACCTGTCTATATAAGACCTCACAGCTCACAGTGCATGTCAGACCAAATGAGAATCATGAGGTCAAAGAAACTGACCAAGGAGCTCAGACACAGAATTGTGGCAAGGCACAGATCTGGCCAAGGTTACAACAGAATTTCTGCAGTACTCAAGGTTCCTAAGAGCACAGTGGCCTCCATAATCCTTAAATGGAAGAAGTTTGGGACCACCAGAAGTCTTCCTAGACCAGGCCGTCCAGCCAAACTGAGCAATCGTGGGAGAAGAGCCTTGGTGAGAGAGGTAAAGAAGAACCCCAAGATCACTGTGGCTGAGCTCCACAGATGTACTAACGAGATGGGAGAAAGTTCCACAAAGTCAACTATCACTGCAGCCCTCCACCAGTCGGGCCTTTATGGCAGAGTGGCCAAATAGAAGCCTTTCCTCAGTGCAAGACATATGAAAGCCCGCTTATAGTTTGCTAAAAAACACATGATGGACTCCCAGACTATGAGAAATAAGATTCTCTGCTCTGATGAGACGAAGATAGACCTTTTTGGTGATAATTCTAAGTGGGATGTGTGGAGAAAACCAGGCACTGCTCATCACCTGCCCAATACAATCCCAACAGTAAAACATGATGGTGGCAGCATCATGCTATAGAGGTGTTTTTCAGCTGCAGGGACAGGACAACTGGTTGCCATTGAAGGAAACATGAATGTGGCCAAGTACAGAGATATCCTGGATGAAAACCTCTTCCAGAGTGCTCTGAACCTCAGACTTGGCCGAAGGTTCACCTTCCAACAAGGCAATGACCCTAAGCACACAGCTAAAATAACAAAGCAGTGGCTTCAGAACATCGCTGTGACCATTCTTGACTGGCCCAGCCAGAGCCCTGACCTAAACCCAACTGAGCATCTCTGGAGAGACCTGAAAATGGCTGTCCACCAACGTTCACCATCCAACCTGACGGAACTGGAGAGGATCTGCAAGGAAGAATGGCAGAGAATCCCCAAATCCAGATGTGAAAGACTTGTTGCATCATTCCCAAGAAGACTCATGGCTATACTAGCTCAAAAGGGGGCTTCTACTCAATACTGAGCAAAGGGTCTGAATACTTATGACCTTGTGATATTTCAGTTTTTCTTTTTTCATAAATTTGCAAAAATTTCTACATTTCTGTTTTTATTTCAGCCAAGATGGGTGCAGAGTTTACATTAATGAGAAAAAAATGAACTTTTTTGAATTTACCAAATGGCTGCAATGAAACAAAGCGTGAAAAATTTGAAGAGGTCTGAATACTTTCCGTACCCACTGTATAGTACATATGTATATACTCAGGTGTTTCTCACAAAATGAAAATATCATCAAAAAGTTAATTTATTTCACTTCTTCAATACAAAAAGTGAAACTCATATATTATATAGAGTCATTACCAACAGAGTGATCTATTTCAAGTGTTTATTTCTGTGAATGTTGATGATTATGGCTTACAGCCAATGACTCTATATAATATATGAGTTTCACTCTTTGTATTGGAGAACTGAAATAAATTAACTTTTTGATGATATTCTAATTTTGTGAGAAGCACTTGTAGACAGCTAGTGCACATGCGTATATAGAATCCATATCTTGTGGTGATGTGCATATGTCTGTATATGACTGTATATAACTGGTATATATATACAGGGTCGGACTGGCCCACCGGGATACCGGTGAAATGCCCGGTGGGCCCCGACCCAGAGAGGAGGAAGAAAAACAAAACAAAACACGCGGGCCCTTTAAATCTTCGGGCGGCGCCGCCCGCCGCCATGACCAGGGGCCCCCCCCGGTGCCAGGGCTGGCATCGGGCCCCCCTTCTAATACTCACCTCTCCTGGTTCCTGCGGCAGCTGCAGCGTCTTCAGCGCCCTCTGACTCTGCGACGTCTCAGGGCAGAGGGTGCGATGACGTCATCACTGCGCGCTCAGCCTCTCTGTCCTGAGCGTTGGAGAGACGCTGAGTGCACCGGACCTGCGCTGGGAACGGGAGAGGTGAGGATTTTTTTTTTCTTTATGTCTGACTGGGGCGGGGCCCATAATAATTTATGGAGGAGCAGGGAAGGGGGTCTTAATACTGTGCGAGGGGGGGGCAATAATACTGTGCGGGGTGGGCATAATACTGTGTAGGTGGAGGGGGGACATGATACTGTGCAGGGGGAGGGGGGCATAATACTGTGCAGGGGAGGGGGGCATAATACTGTGCAGGGGGAGGGGGGCATAATACTGTGCAGGGGGAGGGGGGGCATAATACTGTGCAAGGGGAGGGGGGCATAATACTGTGTGGAGGAGCTGGGGGGGGGGAAATACTGTGCGGGGCCCGGGGCATAATACTGTGTGGAGGAGCTGGGGGGGGGGGAAATACTGTGCGGGGCCCGGGGCATAATACTGTGTGTAGGAGCTGGGGGGGAAAATACTGTGTGGGGCCTGGGGCATAATACTGTGTGGAGGAGCTGGGGGGGGAAATACTGTGCGGGGTCCGGGGCATAATACTGTGTGGAGGAGCTGGGGGGGAAATACTGTGCGGGGCCCGGGGCATAATACTGTGTGGAGGAGCTGGGGGGGGGGGAAATACTGTGCGGGGCCCAGGGCATAATACTGTGTGGAGGAGCTGGGGGGGGAAATACTGTGCGGGCGGGCATAATACTGTGTGGAGGAGCGGGGATCCCATAATACTGTATGGAGGAACTGGGGCATAATACTCTGTGGAGGAGCTGGGGGGGGGGCGTAATACTGTGTGGAGGAGCGGGGGTCCCATAATACTGTGTGGAAGAGCTGGGGGGCATAATACCGTGTGGAGAAGCACGGGGCTCACAATACTGTATGTAGGAGCAGGGGGCCCAGGATGTGCTGTATGGAGGAGCATTGCATGGGGCCCATAATACTATATGGAGGAGCATTATATGGGACCAATAATACTGTATGGAGGAGCATTATATGGGGCCAATAATACTGTATGAAGGAGCATTACATGGGGCCAATAATACTGTATGGAAGAGCATTATATGGGGCAATAATACTGTATGGTGGACTATGTGGTTCGCCATAATACTGTATGGAGGACTATGAGGTGCCCATAATACTGTATGGAGGAGCATTATATGGGGCCAATAATACTGTATGGAGGAGCATTATATGGGGCCAATAATACTGTATGGCGGACTATGTGGTTGGCCATAATACTGTACGGAGGACTATGTGGTTGACCATAATACTGTATGGAGGACTATGAGGTGCCCGTAATACTGTATGGAGCACTATGTGTTGACCATAATACTGTATGGCGGAGTATGAGGTGCCCATAATACTGAATGGAGGACTTTGTGGTTGACCATAATACTGTATGGAGGACTATGAGGTGCCCGTAATACTGTATGGAGCACTATGTGTTGACCATAATACTGTATGGCGGACTATGAGGTGCCCATAATTCTGTATGGAAGACTATGTGGTTGACCATAATACTGTATGGAGGACTATGAGGTGCCCGTAATACTGTATGGAGCACTATGTGTTGACCATAATACTGTATGGCGGAGTATGAGGTGCCCATAATACTGTATGGAGGACTATGTGGTTGACCATAATACTGTATGGAGGACTATGAGGTGCCCATAATACTGTATGGAGCACTATGTGTTGACCATAATACTGTATGGCGGACTATGAGGTGCCCATAATTCTGTATGGAGGACTATGTGGTTGACCATAATACTGTATGGAGGACTATGAGGTGCCCGTAATACTGTATGGAGCACTATGTGTTGACCATAATACTGTATGGCGCACTGTGTGGTGCCTATATATTGAACTATATCTGTTTTTTTATTTGTGCACCAGGAATCGTGGCATGTGTTAAGGGGGCCCACTGAAACTCTTTCGCCCGAGGCCCATGAAAACCTGGAGCCGACCCTGGCGACAACGCACATCAAGATGAATGCCGTCTGCAGCTGTGACTGGGCACTCTGCTCTGTGACAGGCCATGTGTTGAAGTCACATAGCAGTTTTGTTAAATGACTCCTGCAGCCTTTGATAGGCCGACGGCCTTTCAATGTTACTGCTATGTGACGTCAGCGCGCAGCCTGTCACAGAGCAGAGTGCCCTGTCACAGCTGCAGTTGGCAGCCATTGTAATGACCCCGCCGAATATGAAGCCACAAGAGGATGCTGGCGAGCGCAAGAAGGTGAGAAGAATCCCCCCTCTGTAGTTGGGCAAGGTAGTGGCCATAGGGACGGACATAGGGGCCCAGGGAGGGTACATTAAATAAAGAGGCCCAGGATGAGGACATTAGTACTGGAAGGGGCCCAGGATAGGGACCTTATTAAGGTGGACATTGGGGTCTAAGATGGAGACATTAAATAAAGGGGCCAAGGATCTGGCACCTTATTAAATAAAGGGCTGACATAATTACTGTATTGAGGTCAGGATGAGGAACATACATTCTTTGTTTATGGTGGCAAATGGGGACATAATTGCTGTAGGGGCCAATCAGGGGACATTATTACTGCTGTAATTTACTTTTGATCTTACTGTCTTCCATGGAGAGAACAAAAGGGTCCTGCTACTGAGCAGGGTGGCACTATATCTTTTTTTTATTCATCTGACATAGTATAGAAGTCGAGGAAAATGGTGGGGAATGTGCTCTGGAAGCGATCAACTATAGCTAACTGTGTTATTTTCTGCAGACACGAGTCTTTGCTGGAAGAAGTAATGGCGGTCTGCACTGGATGAAGAAAACATACCTCAACTACAGATGTCACTGGTGAGTCAGTGTGTTGCTTGTACACTTACACTATATACTGTGTACAGAGCTCCTTTGTATAATGTCACTGGTGATCACTGTATTATGTGTACACTGACACTATATACAGAGCTCCTGTGTGTAATGTCACTGGTGGTCACTGTATTACCTGTACACTGACACTATATACAGAGCTGCTGTGTATAATGTCACTGGTGGTCACTGTATTACCTGTACACAGACACTATATACAGAGCTCCTGTGTATAATGTCACTAGTGGTCACTGTATTACCTGTACACTGACACTATATACAGAGCTGCTGTGTATAATGTCACTGGTGGTCACTGTATTACCTGTACACAGACACTATATACAGAGCTCCTGTGTATAATGTCACTAGTGGTCACTGTATTACCTGTACTCTGACACTATATACAGAACTCCTGTGTATAATGTCACTGGTGATCCCTGTATTACCTATGCACTGACACTATATACAGAGCACCTGTGTATAATGTCACTGGTGATCACTGTATTACCTGTACACTGACACTATATATAGAGCTCCTGTGTATAATGTCACTGGTGATCACTGTATTACCTGTACACTGATGCTATATACAGAGCTCCTGTGTATAATGTCACTGGCGATCACTGTATTACCTGTACACTGACACTATATACAGAGGTACTGTGTACATTGTCACTGGTGGTAATAACAGTGTTGTTAGTAATGTGGTTTGTATTCATAATCAATATTGTAGTATTCGGGCACTATGTGTTGGTAATTTGTGGTCTGGTCACGGAGTGGCAGTATTTCTCCTTGTATGTGGTATCATGTGGTCCCTATATGCTGGTAATATTTATTTTTAGTCATTTATATAGCGCTGTTAATTTCACAGCCCTTTACAGACATTATTGCCACTGTCCCCGATGGGGCTCACAATGTAGATTCCTTAGCAGTATGTCTTTGTAAATGTGGGAGGAAACCAGAGAACCTGGAGGAAACTCACGCAAACACGGAGAGAACATACAAACTCATTGCAGATGTTGTCCTTGGTGGGATTTGAACCCAGAACCCCAGCGCTGCAAGGCTGCAGTGCTAACCTCTGAACCGTGCGGCCCTAATATGTCATATTATTCGGTCACTATGTGGTGGTAATATGTGATCTGTTCATGGTGTGGCGGTATTTGTCCCTTGTATGTAGTTATTATTATTCGGTCACTATGTGGTCTGGTCATGGTGTCGTGGTATTTCTTCCTGTATGTGGTAATATTGGTCTTGGTATAGTGGATTGTGTTGTGTATGGCGGTCATTTGTGCTCTCTGATATTAATTAGGAGAAGATTCTATATTTCCATTAGAGTTTTACTGCTTTGTACACAGCAGCAGAGAAGCACTTACAGGGGGTTTCCTGTGGAAAAAAGTAATCACCTCTCCACAGAATTAGTGATAACGTATTGATTGGTGGGGGTCTGACTGCTTGGAACTTATTATCCCCATTAGACTGGAGTGGCATGTCCGACTAGATCACTGATCCATTCATTCACTCTGTGGCTGCACTTGTTTTTTTCTGGAAGCCCCAAAGAGAATGAATGGCGCTGCGGTCAGACATCCCACCTGCTGCTGCATTTTAAAATAGTGATGAAAGTGTCCTGTCAGGGATAAAACTTCCCCATTCTTCCGATCGGAGCAGTTTCTAATGGTCGGACCTAAGCGATCACCTATCCTGTGGAGCCCATGTATCGGTGATAACTTGTTTTAACCAAGAACCCCATTAATGTAAATTACCGTAATTATACATCCCAGTTACTGGGGCGCACAGTAGATGTGCAGCAGCCGCCTGTGTTTTACAGCTGATGCTCCACTATAATGACAGATGTTTGCATATAGCTGTAGGGTGGGCCCCTAGAGTCCATTCCCCTGGTGGGCCCCAGACACCCCAGCCCGACCCTGTATGTATATATATATATATATATATATATATATATATATATATATATATATATATATATATATATATATATATATATAGTGCACATATGTACTGTATATAGATGCCTATACATTGTGGTGATGTTCTGCACACTGTGCAGAACACTCTGTGATTGGCGGAGTGCAGGTGGGCGGGGTTACGGTGGAGCCGCCTTTATTGTGAGCTACAGTAACCTCATTCATTGACAGGAGCTGGACTCTGGCCCCGCCTACCAGAATTTTTCACCAATCACAGGCTGGAGCCCAGATGGCCAATAGACAGGACAGCTGGGCCTTCAAGTGACAGTGTCCCGGGACTGGTGGACGCGCTGCCGCCTCTGCTCTGTCCCTGCCCGGCTGCTCCGTACCTGCCCGGCTGCTCCGTACCTGCCCGGCTGCTCTGCACCTGCTGCCGCCTCTGCTCCTCCTCTGCCGCCCGGGACTTGTCTGCTGCTCGTGCTCCAGGAATTTGCTCTTCTCTGCGGTCCCGTCCCGGAGGATCCATGGAGAAGTCCAAGAACTTCCGGATAGACGCCCTGCTGGCCATAGACCCCCCTAAGCCGCAGACGTCCCCGCTGTCCCTGGTCACGTCCCTGTCCACCTCCTCTCTGTCCAGCAGTCCTCCGTCTGAGCACCCGGACCTGAGGACGGAGAGCCCATCACCCCCTCGGACGTGCGGACTACTTCCCAAACCCGGCTTCCTCAGCAGCCACCAGCACCCGGGCACCATGATGGGCATCCATCCCCCGGGGGGCATCCAGCACCAGGCTCTCTATGGTCACCCGGTGTACGGCTACTCTGCGGCGGCTCTGGCGGTCGGACAGCACCCGGCACTGCCCTACCCCTACTCCAGCCACCTACAGGGCGCCCACCATGCCCACCACGCTATGGACCCCATCAAGATCAGCGCTGGCACTTTTCAGCTGGACCAGTGGCTGAGAGCCTCCACTGCCGGCATGATGCTGCCCAAGATGGCAGACTTCAACTGTGAGTACTTACAGTTACTACAAAATCTGCCAAAGCCAGTGATGGGGTCTGCGGTGGGATAGACGGCACCGAAAGAGTTACCACACGCGGGGGTCCAGGCAAAGGCCGGGGGGGGGAGGAAGAATTCAGAGTGGACAGAGAGAGAGAGAGAGAGATGGGATAGATAGATAGATACATAGATAATAGATAGATAGATAGATAGATATGAGATAGATAGATATTAGATAGATAGATAGATAGATAGATAGATAGATAGATAGATAGACAGACAGACAGACAGATAGATAGATAGATAGATAGATAGATAGATATGGATAGATAGACAGATATGATGGATACATATAATAGATATATAGCTATAGATAATAGACACATATGATAGAGCGCCAGACAGTGATGATTGCCATGTAACATAATGTACATCTATATATACCTATGTAGAAGATCCTTAAATACTGATATTCCCTTTGTATTATTTATATTGTCACTTACCATTCAGGTTTATTTGTTTTTCAATCAATTAGTCTTTGTTATTTAGTATTTTCTGCCCTGTTGCATGTATCATATCCTGAGAGGGCCATTGTATGTATATATATATATATATATATATATATATATATATATATATATATATATATATATATATATATATATATAGCGCAGCACAAGCTATATAAGGTGAAACAATGCAGCATCTACAGATCTTGGGGAGATGTTAATACTGTATATAATGTGACTATAATGTAGCAGCAGCCTGAGCTCACAAATCTGGGGATGATAATATTTGTATATGGACACGGTGAGAGGTTCTGTCCCCGCACAGAGGATCCCAGATCCCTCCCGTCCCCTGTGATGAGATTCCTCCCTGGGGTAATAATATTGCCACACGGCCATAGCCGCTTCCTCTTCTCTCACCAATGTAGATAAAGGCTCTCCAGCACCTACAATTATCACCACCATGATGCAGTGTATTCTACCTATATTATACAGGAGGAAACAGATAGATAATAGGCACATATTCACAGATACAATAGACACATAGATCATAGATAGATACATACATAGATAGATACATAGGTAGACAAACATATAGACAGATAATAGGCACATATTCACAGATACAATAGGTACATAGATCATAGATAGATACATACATAGATAGATACATAGGTAGACAAACATATAGATAGATAATAGGCACATATTCACAGATACAATAGGTACATTGATGACAGATGCATAGATAGATAGATAATGGGAAAGATAGATAGACATAGAAAGAAATAATATTTGTTTTCGCTTGCCTGCACAAAAAAAATAATTCTGGCATATTCCTCTATCGTTGGCGATTCCCCACATAACTAGTTAGTTCTGTACTCTCTAATCCTACTATATATTGGCAGACATGGGGGGCTGCTGTCTTATTGCACTAAGGAATTTAGCAAATTATACATTAATTATCCTCCTCAGAGATCATTGCCATTATGAACTGTGTATTCTTGTATGTATTGTATAAAAATAGAGAAATAGATAAGTGCCACAGACATAATGTAACATTTGTTACAATTATATAAGACGTAGAGTGATCATTGACATTAACCCTTTTCTCTGCAGCAATCTTTATTTCTTCCTACTTCTTTCTTTTTATCTTTCTTTCTCTTTTTTTCTTTTTCTTTATCTTTCTTTCTTTTTTTCTTTCTTCATCTTATTTTTGCATAATACTGTGTTACCACGATTCCCAAAGTTTCTCCATGTTGTGGGTCCTGTAGATCTCGTAGTGATCTAGTGATGCCATTGGTGATGTCTCGGTTATTTGCACTGGTGGCTGCAGGCTATAGTGTGGATTAAGCTCCAAGGCTCGCAAGTAAAGGAGTGCTGATTTCTCAGATAGCAGGAATTACACGCTGGAACAAGGCGCAATGCCACTTATCAGGCTGATTACTAATCACTGCTCCATTTCATCCTTCCCTTTCATGTTCTGTAATGGCCCTGAGACAGATTCCAGCAAGCCATCATCATCATCATCATCTTCCTGTGCTGAGAACATGATATATATTCCATTGTGATCTCAACTCCTTAAATTAAAGCGCAGCTCTATGGGAATATTATTTCCTATTAAAGTGACACCAGGTGTCTTATGGCTGCAGAACTGCGCCAGGATTATAATAGATTTCATAGATTATACAATGGAGGCGGCATTGCCACGAAGAGCTATGATCTAGAAGGGGCACAAATTATTGGGAGAGACAAAGGGAATGCAAAAGTGAGAGAGGCGATAATGTACAGAGGAAAAGGGGAGAATGCAGAAATATATATACAAAGAGCCAGAGAAGAGGGAGAAACAGACAATGTGATATAAAGAGAGGAAGAAGAGCGAAAGGAGGGAAGAAACCAATGAGAAAAGATAGAGATAAAAGAAAAAAAAAGAGGAAACTAGAGAAAGTGGGAATAATTTATAATCAAGAAGAGGAGAAAGACTTCAGTTAAAAAATAGTGATAGACTGAGAATATAGATTATACTATTATGATGATAATAATAATAATAGGCATTAATAATAATAAAAATTATAATAGTAAAATGTAAACACAAGTGGTGAAAATCCCCAACATAAAGTTGACAAAGAATGAGAAAGTGAGAAGGAAAGAGAACAGAGAATATAGAAAGATAAATAATCGAAAAAATAAAGTGTTATGAAAAGTATTATTATGAATATTAATGGTTAATATTTAATAATAATAATAAATAATAATGCATATGTTTATTAAGAGATTGCGAATGCACAGTGTTTCTGTAGAGAAGTTCAATAGAAAAAGACATGAACACAGACATTCAGATAGGATACTTATCTAGAGAAATTATAATGTTGATAATTAGAATAAGAATAACATAATATCAGAGCTAGAACCAGAGAAGTAAGCGATAATGGAATCATAATATTAATGAAAGAAAAGAGACAGAAGCACAGGATTGGGAATAATAAGATTTCTGTAAAGAAATTGTAACAAGAGAGAGGATGGGGGAGAACATAGGGGCAGAATGTAGAGGAGACTATGCACATTATCATTGATTACTAGATTTGCTCCATGTAATTATTCTGAACGTTAGTTCTATTATTCTGTTGGTGTAATGTATACATGGACTTTTATTTCGCTTTTATCTCTTTATGTAATATTTACTAGCAGTATTATCTGTATTTGATCGCGCTGATGTAAACACACATATTAAGCTTCCTTTTTATGAATGTTACTACTGGCAGTATTGTTATGAAACATTACTATGCTGATATAGAGGTATATTTTGCTTTCTTCCCTGTGTTTGCAGCCCAGGCTCAGTCCAATCTGCTGGGGAAATGCAGGAGACCCCGGACGGCGTTCACCAGCCAACAACTGCTGGAGCTGGAGCATCAGTTCAAGCTGAATAAATATCTCTCCAGACCCAAACGGTTTGAAGTGGCCACATCCCTGATGCTCACAGAGACCCAGGTACACGTGTGATGCCATGCTCCTGTGCCCCAATGTCACATGTGCCCCTTCTGTTACTCTTCATATAGCCTGAGTTCTAGCTGTATCATTAGGACATGCTGGGACTTTTAGCTCCACAGATTTGGACTATACTATACTGTGTGCTAGAATAATGCTGCTTTTCTGTACTTTGCAGTATTGTGTGGTTTAGGCTAAGGAAACTGAGTTTATTGAGAGATCAACTATTATTCATAAATTGCATCTATCTATTATCTATCTATGATTTGTCATCTATATATCCATTATATATTTAATCTCTCTCTGTTATCTCTTACATACCTCTATAATATTTATCTGTGAATTCATTTACATTATATCTGCAAATTTATTGGAGCACACATCTCTCTCTCTCTCTCTCTCTCTCTCTCTCTATCTCTCTCTATTATCTATCTATCTATCTATCTATCTATCTATCTATCTATCTATCTATCTATCTATCTATCTATCTATCCCATTTCTATCTCATATATATCTATTATCTATCTATTTATCTATCTATCCATCTATCTATTATTTATCTAGCCATCCTATCCCATTTCTATCTCATATATTATCTATTTATCTATCCATCTATCTATTATTTATCTATCCATCTATCTATCTATCCCATTTATATCTATCTCATATATATTATCTATCTATCTATCTATCTATCTATCTATCTATCTCTATCTGTCTATCTATCTATCTATCTATCTCAGTTCAGTTATAGTAAATAATGTTTCCTTATTGCCATGGATGTCACTGATTGCTACAAGTTGTTCTGTGGTTTTGCATGTAATACTTGGATCCCTGTTATCTCTCTTGGCACACACCACTCATGATTAAGTAGTACCAGAGTTTTGCCAAACCCTTAAAGGTATTTGATCAAAGTAATTTGATACATTATAACTGACACCTCATTATTATGTTTTTCTCTTTTTTGTACTATTGTAAATTAACATTTATTATTATTATTATTGTTATTATTCATGATTATTTATTGGCTGAGAATCCCCACCTCCTCTTCTGACTACATTGCATTGCACTGTATTGTAATTGATGCATGATGGGATCAGATTCTATAATCTCATGGCCTTTGTGCTGTAGAGTGTGAGCTTTTGTGGTGAACCTACAATAATTACTCTTTTGCACATTTACTGTAGTATTTGATTGCTTAGACTAATAGCTGCAGTATCGAGGATTAAAATATAAACTGCACAGGACATTGTATATTTGCTGCTTAGATGAATAGCAGTCCAATTATAATTATTATATTGCAAATATGAGGGCGTGATATGATGTAATTGTCAATGTTTAAGATAGATGGAGGTGATAGATAGATATGGGATAGATAGATAGATAGATAGATAGATAGATAGATAGATAGATAGAATAGATACTGTGGATAGATAACTATATGTAGTAATTAAAGTGATCTTGATAACAGTAAAATAATATAAATTAGCAAGATAGCATTATCCATAGATCATCCACACAGATGTGCAAATAATGGTACTATAATGTCACATAGGGAAGGTTATGAGAACAGTGCCCCCTATCGCTTGGGATTTTAATAAATAATTATAATTGTGACATTGTTACAATCCTGTGCCAATGTTAGCATTTGACTGAATATCCTGTAGTATTGTCTCATAATCTAATCTGAGCTTCCAGTTTATATTAGGGGGAGATGTATGAGATATATAGTTATTGTATGGGTTGTATCAGCACACTTTGTGAGGACAGAAGCCGCCAGGTCAGATTAGGAGATCTATGTTATATATACAGAATATAGGAGGAAGGGACTAAACCTGGTGTTTCATCCTCTAGTCCAGAACCTTATGTAAAAGAATAGATGTATGTCTAAGGGGCGGCTGCCTGGTGAATGGATGATGGGTGAATTCAAGGATAAATGAAGTCCATCAGCTTAGAGACCAAATCAGTAATTACTGGTCAGGACAAAAACCGATATGATCTGTTTGTTTACCAATAATAGTAACATTCTTTACACAAAGAGAATACTGCTGTTTGACAGGACATACTTAATAATTATTGCCATAGTGAAAGGTAACAGTACACTTTTTTATATGATTATTGTACTATAAAAAATAAACACTTGTCAATCTTCCTGAAATATTGCTACCTGCAAATTCAGGGTTTGTTATCTTATGTTTATGAAATGTTTTGCTTTGTTGTTGTAGTCAGGATTTTTTTTTTTTTTTGGTAATGCAGCCAAAATGTAACACTGAAACTTATTGAATATATTTGATATGGACATATGCATGCAGATCATTGTGTGCTGTAAGGGGAGGAAATGACCATAAATCAAAATATGTGTGACCCTTAGGGAAAAAAATCAAGTTTAGTTACATTAGCAATGCCTTACTGAAATACTTCCAACTCTTGACCTCTGCCTTTAAAGAAAAGCATTAACAGCAGTGTTAGCGCCTGATGATACCTCTGTAATATGTGACTATTATATATACATCTGTGTAGCTAAGAGGGGATGGAAAGGCAGGGGTCTTAGTAGCTGGGTGCCAAAGGGCTGGGGGCAAAAAAAAAACAGTTTTGCTTTGATCGGGGTATTTAGAAACTGGACAGTTACCTGAACTTTAGTTCCATTTAAAGGCAAATGCTACAAAGTGCCATGTATGGCATAAATGTCTGTTAGATGCGGCTCTTTACAATGTGAATGGTGACGTAGCTGCATATGTGGATATCTATTCAATGTTTGACACTCCCATAGAAGTGAATGGAGAGTGATGCACAGGAGGTGATAGGAGAGGCAGGGGTCAGGAACACACAGGTATCAGATATTTATGGGTTTTTATGGAAATGCCATACAAATAAACTCCTGCTTTTGTTACCCAGATAGCTTGTCCTACTCCTGGCCACAGGGGCAGGCACAGGCAGAGGAGGGCCCCTGTGCAGGAACAATGTATGGGCCCTTTGCAGTCCAGTAGCTATCCATAATACACAATTCCATCTGCTTTGGGGTAAGTGGGCCCCCTTATCTCTTGGGCCCCAGGTTGCATGTCCACCTCTGCCTGACCTTATTCATAGGTCATTAGGCTTCTTTTCCACAAAAATGTCTGTGTCTGATGTAGAACTGATGGCAGTGAGGACAATGTGAGAGCTTATCTGCAGAATATATAGGGAAGCAGGAAAAATATTTTTTAATCCTGATTGGAAAATCCAATCTCGATGACGTTATCTACTGAGACAGTAAAACTGTGCACTCAGCCTACCGTGTGCCCCATCTCTAGCACCAAATTATTATTACACTATATGATATTATTATGTAAGAGCTGACACTATTTCTCATACAATTTTTCTCTATTTCTAAAACCTAGACATATTAATAAATTCTATTTTTTTTCTTCCAATGTTTAATATTCACAATCTTTTATTTTCTAGGTAACATCTCAGTTTTGGTTACAATAGCTATATTGCTTGTTATAATATTTCCTGGGATATTGGCTTCCAAATATCTTCCTTATTGTAGGATTTATTCATTTTAATATCACAGGTATCATCCCAGGGGAAATATTCTCATAGTTTATTACCCCAAACTAAAATAACATGTATGTAATGGTGTAGGGAATGACACACCATTCAGTACAGAAGGACACAATCCAAGCCCTGAAGGTTGAGGCTCTGTAGTCACTGCAGCCATTGCCAAATGTTTTCCCGGCCTCACACCTGATAATGTTACTCTCCTGTATTCAGCCATGAATTGGTTTAACCTAAAATATGATCAACATTGGAAAATAACATTTCAGGTTCTGCCTAAAAATGGTCGTGGTGTGAAAATAATAGACTTGAGGTCAAGAATGTATTCATGCATTTTGGAGGAGATTTATCAGGTTTGTTTGCTAGTCTTTAAGGCTTGCTGGAAGAAGGTGTGACAGACTTATTAAGTGGCTCTTACCAGATTTGGGTACTTTTAGGTTGTCTTTGTGCCAGAAAATTCCACCCAAGCCCGAGTTCTGATGAGAGTGTTTTTCCCATATGCAAAAGAAAATGGTCCAAGTGTCATTAGAGTCTTGGATCCGAGTATGGTCAACGTTTCATCCATTCTTTTCATGTATGGACATAAAGACATTTCCAAGCTTCTCCTATCCTTTGCAATGTTAATCACGGAGTAAAGACACATGTCATCCATGTACTGTCCGTCATTTTTACAGACCCATATACTTATATTGGTAGTTTTCATCCATCCAGTCAATGGTCCAAAAGGGGATGTTCTCCAGCATCAAAGCTAAGACGTTAAAACTTAACCTTTAATCATATAGGATTAAAAACATTGGGAGAATGTGCACATACAATAATAATAAATATATATATATATAGTATATATATGTATACTGTTTATATACAGTATATATATATATATATATATATATATATATATATTTATTTATTATCATTTATGATTACAGGCTAACTTTTACCTACCTTCCTTTGGTGCTGGAGAATATCCCTTTTTGGACCATTGAGCTATTGACCTGGAAGCCAGACCAGCAGACCAGTATACACTGTGTTCCAAATTATTATGCACAAAGAGTTTAGGAGTGATAAGGTTAGAATTTTTTTGTTTGTCATTTAAACTCATTGATGGTGATGTGTGTCAGGGCTCTTTATATCACTGAAAGCAATTGCAGAGACCTGTGCACATTAGTTTGGCCGGTGTGTCCAAATAAAGGCAAGACTACTTAAGAAGGCTGTTCCACATTATTAAGCAGCCTACATTTTTGGCCAAAATGGGAAAGAAAAAAGATGTGTCGGCTGCTGAGAAGCAACAAATTGTGGAGTATTTAGGTCAAGGCCTGACTACAATCAACATTGCCAAGACACTTCATCGTGATCATCGCACAATCAAGAAGTATGTAGCTGATTCCCAGCACACACGTGTGCGTGCTGATAAGGAAAAATTGAGGACTCTTTCCAACAGGCAATTGCGTAAGGTTAAAAGAGCAGCTGCAAAAATGCCTTGTCATAGCAGCAGACAAGTTTTTGAAGCTGCTGGTGCCTCCAACGTCCCCAGAACAACAAGATGCAGGGTCCTTCAGAGGTTTGCAGCTGTGCGTAAGCCATCCTGTCCACCACCTCTATCCACTGCACACAAGCAGAAATGGCTCCAGTGGGCCAAACGATACATGAAGACTGACTTCCAAACTGTTTTGTTCACTGATGAGTGCGGTGCAACGCTCGATGGTCCAGATGGATGGAGTGGAGGATGGCTGGTTGATGGACACCCCATGAAAACACGGCTAAGGCGCCAACAAGGAGGAGGTGGAGTAATGTTTTGGGCTGGAATCATGGGGAGAGAGAGTGTCGGCCCCTTTATGATCCCTGAAGGGGTAAAGATGAACTCCATAATCTATGTGGAGTTTCTAAAACAACACTTCCTGCCATGGTTCAAGAGGAAGAACCGTGCTTTCCGCAGCAAGATCATTTTCATGCATGATAATGCACCGTCTCATGCTGCAAAAAACACATCTGCATCTCTGGCTGCTATGGGCATAAAAGAGGACAAACTTATGGTGTGGCCACCATCTTCCCCTGACCTCAACTCCATTGAGAACCTCTGGAGCATCATCAAAAGGAGTGTCTATGATGGCGGGAGGCAGTTCACATCTAAGCAACAGCTCTGGGAGGGTATTCTGTCCACATGCAAAACAACTGAAGCAGAAACCATCCAAAAACTTACAAATTCAATGGACGAGAGAGTTCAGAAGCTTCTTTCCAACAAGGGGTCCTATGTGCAAATGTAACATCACCTAGAATAAAGTTTTCACTTGAAAACTGTTTGATTTCAATTTGTAATAAGCTGATAATGCTTATAACTTCACAATTGACCATTTGTTTGTTCAAAATAAAATAAAAAAGGTTGAAAACTCTGCTGTGCATAATAATTTGGAACATGCATTTTGAGTGTTTATTTTTTTTAAAAAAAGATACTGTTTTCATAGGCAGTTTGTTCCAAAACATTGCAATTATACTAGAATAGTAGATGACTGGAAAATAACAATGACTGCAATTCAGATAGGTAATTTAGAGAAAATATGAGGAAATATTATTTGCATAATAATTTGGAACACAGTGTATACTCCATGCACCACACCAGACCACAGACTGTCCACCCTGAAAGTCTTCTGGGATACTTTGACACTTTTTCTACTTTGGTACTTTTCATCCATGATGCTGGTAAAAAATTGGACATGTCTTCATCAGTTTAAGGCTACTTTCACACATAAGTTTTTTGCCATCAGGCTTAATCCGGCGAATTTTGAAAAAAAAACGGATCTGCCAAAAGTTCCCGCCGAATCTGTTTTTGTCTCATAGACTTGTATTAGCGCCGGATTGTGACAGATTACCTCACGTTTCATCCATTTTTCGCCGGATCCGTTGAAAATGTGTTTTCCAGCGGCCGGAGAAAATGGACATAGTAACGTTTTTTTTTTGTCCGTTGAAAAAATGGACATAGACGACTCCGGTGGCATCCGGAGTTTGCTACAATGCAAGCCTATGGTGCCGGATCCATGAAATGATGAATCCAGCAACCAATTCCGTTTTTTTTCAATTGAGCATGCCCCATAGCAGCATTTTCAATTCTGGAGTTGGTCTCTCTCTCTTTCTCTCTCTCTCTCTCTCTCCACGGACCAGCTAGTGCCCGGATATCAGCTAGTTGGCTCCGGCAAAAAAACTGATTCGTCGCATCAGTTTTTCACAATTTGCAACGGATCTGTTTTTTTTCAAAAGTAGCCGGATTCAGCCTGATGGCAAAATCCTGATGTGTGAAAGTAGCCTTACACGGACACATGGTTTGCGAAAAAACACAGACATGTGAATAGCCCTAAAGACTAAAATGGGTATGTGTTCTATAAATTATTATTATTATTTATTTATATAGCACCATTAATTCCATGGTGCTTTACATGAGAAAGGGGTTACATACAGGGTTATAGATAACATTTACAGTAAACAAATTTACAGTGCCAGACTGGTACAGAGGGGAGAGGACCCTGTCCTTGCGGACTTACATTCTATGGGATAATGAGGAAGAGACAGAAGGTCGGGGGTGCTGTAGCTCTGGCAGTGGTGAGGCAGCAGCTCTGGTGGTGGTGAAGCGACAGCTCTGGTGGTGGTGAGGCAGCAGCTCTGGTGGTGGTGAAGCGACAGCTCTGGTGGTGGTGAGGCGGCAGCTCGGGTGATGGTGAGGCGGCAGCTCGGGTAGTGGTGAAGCGACAGCTCTGGTGGTGGTGACGCGGCAGCTTGGGTGGTGGTGAGGCAGCAGCTCTGGTGGTGGTGAAGCGACAGCTCTGGTGGTGGTGAGGCAGCAGCTCTGGTGGTGGTGAAGCGACAGCTCTGGTGGTGGTGAGGCGGCAGCTCAGGTGATGGTGAGACGGCAGCTCGGATGGTGGTGAGGCGGCAGCTCTTGTGGTGGTGACGCGGCAGCTCTGGTGGTGGTGAGGCGACAGCTCTGGTGGTGGTGAGGCGGCAGCTCTGGTGGTGGTGAAACGACAGCTCTGGTGGTGGTGAAGCGACAGCTCTGGTGGTGGTGACGGGGCAGCTTGGGTGGTGGTGAGGCAACAGCTCTGGTGGTGGTGAGGCAGCAGCTCTGGTGGTGGTGAAACGACAGCTCTGGTGGTGGTGACGCGGCAGCTCGGGTGGTGGTGATGCGGCAGCTTGGATGGTGGTGAGGCGGCAGCTCTTGTGGTGGTGACGCGGCAGCTCTGGTGGTGGTGAGGCGACAGCTCTGGTGGTGGTGAGGCGGCAGCTCTGGTGGTGGTGAGGCGGCAGCTCTGGTGGTGGTGAGGCAGCAGCTCTGGTGGTGGTGAGGCAGCAGCTCTGGTGGTGGTGAAACGACAGCTCTGGTGGTGGTGAAGCGACAGCTCTGGTGGTGGTGACGGGGCAGCTTGGGTGGTGGTGAGGCGACAGCTCTGGTGGTGGTGAGGCAGCAGCTCTGGTGGTGGTGAGGCAGCAGCTCTGGTGGTGGTGAAACGACAGCTCTGGTGGTGGTGACGCGGCAGCTCGGGTGGTGGTGAGGCGGCAGCTCGGTTGGTGGTGAGGTGGCAGCTCGGGACACGGATAGAACACGTATTTGCAACGTGGACATCTGAAAGAGGCCTAAGACAGTTTGTTGGGTACCATTATAGAAAATTAGTAGATGAAAGTAGCACTAAAGCAAGTTCCAAAAACAAGACATTTTTTTTTATCCCGAAAATGTAATGTTTCATCTGTTCTCTAGTGCTATGGTAGAGCTGAAAACGCTGCACTTTCTTGACATCGGGATAAATAGATATTTTGTTTTAAGAACTTTCTGGAATGACGATTTCATTTACCACTGGTTGTAGAATCGCCTTTTAATATGTTGATCCCATTCTTCTATTTTGTGTATTAGGTTTGTCAAGCTGTGGTTAGCCTGACACACCATTTTAAAAGAAAAAAAAAAGAGAGGTCTGATGCAAAAGGATAAACAAAAAAAAAAATTTAAATATATATTTCCAGCAAAGTGCAATTATTTTATGACCTGCACTTTATGTTTCATGCTTCTGTAAGGCTCCATTTTTCCTGATGACTAAACATTTTTCTAAAATATTTTTCCAATAGGTAAAAATCTGGTTCCAGAACAGGCGTATGAAATGGAAGAGAAGCAAGAAAGCCAAGGAACAGGCCGTCCAAGATGCAGAAAAACAGAGAGCAAGCAAGGGCAGCTGTGAGGAGAAATGTTCAGAGGACAATCAGGAAGACAAGTCCTCCAAATACCACCTACATCCAAGAGGGGAGCCACTGAAAGCAGGCAGTCGCCTACCTAGAGACTATACAGACAGTGAGGAAGAGGAGGAGGACCGGGAAGATGAGGAGGATGAGGATCATAGAGATGACAAGCACTTCTACCACCATTCATCTGACTGTACATCTGAAGAGGAGGAGAATAGTCATCAGCAGAACAGTCAGCTGCACTGAGACTGTATTCCTATACAAAATTTCTGGAGAACACCTTTAAGTGTTATCATGGACTCAGAAGGCTTATGGCCACAGTGTTATAAATGGGAGCCATCCTCTCCCTTACTAGGATTATCAAAGACAAGGAGATATATTGATAAGAAAATGTAATTTTATCCACAATGAGGCTTGCTCCTCTCCCTCTGGTCAAGTTCATCCATTGTCGTATCTTACCGATGATGCTCAGTGAGCTCTTCAGTGAATGTGAAGGACAACACTGTTCCATTTCCATTCTAGGTAGGGATTTTAAAGGCCCCCCATACACATTAGACTAATGTCGGCTAAACCCACCCATACTGATGGATTCAGCTGACAGTCTAATGTGTATGGGGGTCCTAGTCAGATAATTGTCGGTGGAGTTAGGGATCCGCCATGTCCATTTTTGGACTACTGATCCTTTTGTTCTCTAGGGATAAACCGCCTCCAAAGATGTCTGACAGCAGCTCTCTCATAAAGAAAACTCTCCACTCCCCTGTGCATTGGAAAGACGGCCAAGATATATGCTGGCCGAACAATCAGCCGATCCATCGTTTGGGTCAACAGCTATCTTAAGTGCATGGGGAGCTTAAAAGAGTTGTCCCACAAATAAAGAACATTTTAATCAATAGATTTTGGAATGAAATAATTTCCATAATTGGTTGTGTTAAAAAAATGTTCCTGTGCTGAGATAATCTTAAACATGTGCCCCTGCTGTGTACTGTGTAATGGCTGTGTCTGACTGTACAGGGACAAGGTCTGAACATACCACAGCTCCTGGGCAGGGGAGGAAGCAAAAGAGAATATACAGACAGGACAATATGGGATCACATCTGCTGGTTTCTGGAAGTAAAAACATTTCACTGCCTATTTAAAAGCCTGTTTTACCTCACAGAAAGAATCAGCTGTTGTCCCATGCTGTAATATCTGTATAGTATTTTGCTTCCTCCCCTGCCCAGGAGCTGTGGTATGATTAGATCATGTCCCTGTACGGTCAGTCACTGCCATTACACAGTACACAGCAGGGGCACATGTATAAGATTATCTCAGCACAGGAACATTATTTTTAAACACATCCAATAGTGCAAATTATTATTATTCCAAGATTTTTTGATTAAAATGTTGGCGTGAAAACCCCTTTAAGTATGAATAGACTGAGGAGAGAGGTGATAATGGGACATGGATTCTCTATGTCATGACCACTTGTGTTTATTCTATGTATATGTTTACTTTCTGAATGGTAAACCTGCTGGAGATACTGGGACTATATACTGTATTTTTGTATATTGTATTTATAAAAGAAAAGATACCTCTACTTATGCATGCTAAATTATTATTTAGCTTTCTCCATCGTAATGATGGTGTGTAAAATAAATTTGTTTTATATGAGAATTATTTTCCTAGACTTGTCTTTATATTATCTATCCATCTCTTATCTATCTATCTATCTATCTATCTATCTATCTATCTATCTATCTATCTATCTATCTATCATATGTATTATCTATCTATCTATTCCACGTCCGTCCATCTGATCTAATCTATCTAGGTGGCTCAGTGGTTAGCACTGTTGCTTTGCAACGCTGGGGTCCTGGGTTCAAATCCCACCAAGGACAACATCTGCAAGGAGTTTATGTGTTCTCCCCGTGTTTGCATGGGTTTCCTCCCACACCCAAAGACATACTGATAGGGAATGTGGAATTAATGGTGCTATATAAGTGAGATACAACAATAAATCTAGGTTTCTGTTTTGTACACCAGTCTTGATGAACAGTACAATGCTTTTTTTCAGCTGTCGTGCACCAGCGTGAGAAGTGTTCTTCAATCATCGATAGGAGTTCGTTTCTGTAATAATTTATGCCACTTTTTAGGTGTAAATTATGATGATTGATGGCTTTGCTTGGTCGCTAAGCTTCCCTTACTTTCTAAAAAGTTGGCAAAGCTGGTGTAAAAATGCCAAACGTTTTTTGCCAAATCTCAATTCCCTTGTTAAAGTGAATCTGTCAGCATGTTTGCTATGTAATCTGAGGGTAGCATGATGTCGAGTCTGAGAGCCTCATTCTTCTGATGTGTCACTTACTAGGATTTGTGTTGCTGTTTCGATAAAAACAGTGTCTTATCAGCAGGATATGATCTATCACTACAGGACTAGTGGTCTCGTGCCTCCTAGTCATCTGTGCAGATTTGCCACCACCACTGATTACTAGTTACCTGTCAATGTACAGCCGACACAGAAAACTGCCAATCAGTGGTGTGGGCGAGTTGTACACAGCTCAGTATTCTGAACACTGCTAGATCAGCGCAGAGAAATCTGTTGGATCAAATGACAGCACTCAGACCAGCAAGTGACACATCGCTGGAACCAAACTCTCTGCTCCTACATCATGCCACTCTCGGATTACATACAGCTCTGGCAAAAAATTAAGAGAGCACTGCAAAATGTTCAGTTTGTCTGATTTTTCTCTTTATAGGTTTATTTTTGAGTAAAATGTAAATTGTTCATTTATTCTATAAACTTCTGACAACATGTCTCCGTATTTTTCTAAGCAATAAATTTAGCATTTTTTTCTGACAAAGAAAAATGGTCAAAATAAAAAAAACAAACAAAAACAAACCAGTGCTTTCAGACCTCAAATAATGCAAAGAAAACAAGTTCAGAATCATTTAGAAACAACAATACTAATGTTTTAACTGAGGAAGAGTTCAGAAATCAATATTTTGTGGAATAACCATGATTTTTAATCACAGCTTTCATGCTTCTTGGCATGCTTTCCACCAGTCTTTCACACTGCTCCTGGCGCAATAATGTAAGCAGTTCTTCTTTGTTTGATGGCTTGTGACTATCCATCATCCTCTTGATTACATTCCAGAGGTTTTCAATGGGGTTCAGGTCTGGAGATTGGGCTGCCCATGACAGGGTTTTGATGTGGTGGTCTCTTCATTTTTGCCAGAGCTGTGTATAAAAAACCTTTCACTATTGTATTTCACCAGATATGTTTATTTTTTTACTTTTGATTGTGGTTATATTAGACCAAATGCGACAAAGACACAAGTATAATTTTATTTGCAGTGCGATCGATATGAACCAGCTATTTTAGATAGTATTGCTAGTTACTACAGTTGTAGTTGTACATATTGACTTTTATAAATGGATCAGTGCCCAAAAGATACGTCCTTTCCTCTGTCCTCTCTCCACATTTTAGAAAAATGACAGGGGGCTAGAAGAAAATGATAGGAGGTAGAATAAAGAAAAGGTGTGGATACATGCAGCACCGACGATCTTCTATAAACCATTTCTCTACCACCATTTTTGCCAATAATGTTACAAAGTTTCTTTTTAATTGGTTTCCCTATGATTGTAGCATGACAGATGTCAAATCAGAGTTTTTCTGCCCTACAAACAATGTTACTAAAAAATAATATATTAGTAATACAGTGCCATAGAAAGGCACTAAACAATAGTCTGGTGAGTTGGAACCAAGAAGAGTCTCTTGTCAGTGGACAAAGCATGGCTGACCATAGTCAGTAGATGTAATACAAAAATGAAATGCTCGGTCTCAGAACAAACATATGTCTACTTTATAACAGACAGTGGGGAAAATAAGTATTTGATACACTGGCGATTTTGCAAGTTTTCCAACCTAACAAAGAATGGAGAGGTCTGTTATTTTTAGGTACACTTCTACTGTGAGAGACAGAATCTTAAAAATAGAAAATCACATTGTATGATTTTTACATTGCATTTTATTGCAAGGAATAAGTATTTGATCACCTACTAACCAGCAAGAATTCTGGCTCTCACAAACCTGTTAGTTTTCCTTTAAGAAGCCCTCCTACTCTGCACTCATTATCTGTGTTAATTGCACCTGTTTGAACTTGTTACCTGTATAAATGACACCTGTCCACACAATCAATCACACTCCAATCTCTCCACCATGGCCAAGACCAAAGAGCAGGGACAAAATTGTAGACCTGCACAAGGCTGGGAAGGGCTACAAAACAATAGGCAAGCAGCTTGTTGAGAAGGCGACAACTGTTGGCACAATTATTAGAAAATGGTAGAAACACAAGATGACTGCCCATCTTCCTTGGTCTGGGGCTCCATGCAAGATCTTGACTTATGGTGTAAGGATGATTCTGGGAAAGATCAGGAATCAGCCCAGAACTACACGGGAGAACCTGGTCAATGACCTGAAGAGAGCTGGGACAACAGTCTCAAACAATACTGTTAGTAATACGCAAGATTTTGGCCAACACACTCCTTCCCTCAGTAAGAGCATTGAAGATGAGTCCTGACTGGGTCTTCCGGCATGATAATGACCTGAAACACACAGCCAGGGCAACAAAGGAGAGGCTCCGTAAAAAGCATTTCAAGGTCCTGGAGTGGCCTAGCCAGTCTCCAGACCTGAACTCAATAGAAAATTTTAGGAGGGAGCTCAGACTCAATGTTGCCCAGAGACAGCCCCGAAACCTACAAGATCTGGAGAAGATCCGAATGGAGGAGTGGGACAAAATGCCTGCTGCAGAATGTGCAAACTTGGTCAAGAACTACAGGAAACGTCTGACCTCTGTAATTGCAAACAAAGGTTTCTGCACCAAATATTAAGTTCTGTTTTTCTAGTGTATCAAATACTTATTTCATGCAAGAAAATGCAAATTAATTATAGAAACGTCATACAATGTGATTTTCTGGATTTTGTTTTTAAGATTCTGTCTCTCACAGACAAATTGCAGACCTCTCCATTCTTTCTAGGTGGGAAACTTGTAAAATCGACAGTGTACTAAATACTGGGGTGCGATCACAGAACCATCAAAAGTTATGTTGCAAATAGAGGTTAGCAATTTGTCAGGAGCCAGCTGGATTGGTGCAAATTAAAACGTGAAAAAACTCAAGTTGTGACAAATCAATTTTTTTGTTAAATTCTCAATGAATTCGATTAATTCCATATTGATTCGCCCATGTAGCCGTGAATTGTCTAACTGCAGCTTATTTGCTCCTACCATAAAAACTGAGCATGTGTGGTGTATGGGGGAGACGAGGATCGCTGTCGGCAGAACGTGCATTGGCTGACAGCTATTGAAGTTGCATGGACACCTTTACTCTGCCGCATTGTTCTGATGGCCATTGTGTCCATTCAGGACACTACACAAACAGGAACTGTTTTAGAGAAATCCAAGTGTTTCCCCATCATCATTATCACAATGTAACTAATAGTCTGTATACAATTGACAAAAGCTCTGAGCCCAATAAAAGACAATTTGCAGCCTTCATCCACTCTTGTTAACACATGTGATAGATTCCCAAGCTGTATGGGGTCAAAGGGCATTTAAACTTGCACAAGGGGGTCATTGTAGGCAGGCACGTCTCACTGTCCATCCAGTCTAAACGCACTCAGTTTATTAACTTGACACACAGCTGTGACTACCACACATGTCTGTGTCTTCTGGTTACTCATTGTCCAACCTCTACTTTATCCTAAAATAACACTATGGTCCTTGCGGAGGTGTTAGTCTCTGATAGATGTCAACATCAATTAGCACGTTGCTTAAAATGAATGACGTAAAAACCATAAAAATGCGGCATACCAAATAGAAAAGCTTTCGGGATAATATAAATAAGGGTACAATGTGGGGATTTTAAAGCATTAGTCAAGGAAGCCCACCATGGGTTGCACTATATTCACTTTACCATCAAAATTCCCTCTTTTCTTGGGTCTTTTCACGACTTCAGCCCCACAACACTTCCCCTTCTTTGAAGGAACCTATATCACTGTTCATCTAGAGCCTCAAGCAGGCTTTGACGGGATAGGCTCTATTTGCAAAATAAAAAAAGGAGAAGACAACGGTGGTCTACCATAGGATAGACCATTATATGTGATCGATGAGAATCTGACCTAGGTCACCATGAATTGGCCGCAGATCTCTGTCACTAGGGCTGCAGTTTCTTTGTATAACTTATTGGTGCTGGTCCTGAGGGTTGGACCTCCACCAGTAACACATTGATGGTCAGGACAGGTCTAAGGAAAGGCTTTCAGTACATAACCCCTTTAGGTAGACATAATGACTTTTGTTTCAACACAGTTGTTTTTTTTTTAGGTTGCAGCTGAGACTTTTATAGATGCTCCGTATTGGATCTGATTTTTCCTGTGCACTTATAGATTTGAATAGGTGAGTCACATCCTACACATGGAAGAAGCTACTGCATGCTGTGATTCGTGAAAAAAAGCTCATCTGCTCTACCCCATTGAATAACATTGGTCTGAGTGCTGTCCATTTCTTCATGGACAGCACTGGGACCAAAAATATGGTCACATGAACTTGGTTTTGGGGCGCAGACTGTCGTATAACATGAACGACAATTGCACAGCAATGCTCGGACTGGCCGGTGAGTGACACCTTCATGTATTTCTATGCAGCTGTCATGCTCAGGTCAGGAGAGCCGCCGGCCAGTCCGAGCATTGCGATACGATTGTCGTCAGTGTTATATGGTTGTTGTCCGGGACCGTTGTGTGACATTAATTTTCCTTGAATACAAAGAAATGATGAAGGTTTCCAAGCTTCTCCTGCCAGTATTGAGCAAATATTTTAAAATTTGAATTTGCCTTCTTCACTGAATTTTCCACCCATAAATTGATACGTTGCAAATCATAAGTACTCCAACTGCCCTGGAAAGACATTGAGAACAATCTGAGTTCTCCTAGGACTCAGTACAACTCCTTTCAAGCTCTTTAATGGAAAGATAGCCTAGGTGACGTCAGAGTAACCTCACCATGTACACTTATGGGTAAACGGATGGTAAACGTTCTTCACTGCTGTGATATCACATACTATATGTACAGTTACTTCAGTGTTTTATGCCTTTCTCTCATTACCTCTTTTTCTGTAAGCTGTGACTTCCTCTCACTATCCAGATTCACCATAAAATGGCTGCTGCATTTCCTGCTTGTTTATATACGGGACATGTGAGTCCATCCTAATTGCACTGTACTATGTGCTATACTGTGTGATATCGGCAAGACTCAGGCTATGTGCACACGTTGCAGGTTTCCTGCGGATTCGCGTTTTTTTCCACGCAGAAACGCTGCAGATCCGCAAGTGATTTACAGTACAATGTAAATCAATGGCAAAAAAAAATGCTGTGCTAATGGTGCGGAAAATTCCGCACGGAAAACGCAGTAGATTAAGAGAAGGAAAGTGTAATTTCTTTGTGCGGATCTGCAGCATTTCTGCCCCTATTCCATAATAGAAATCTGCAGATGTAAAAACGCATGAAATCCGCATTAAAAATGCGCAGATTTTGACCTACGTTTTCTGCCAAGAGATGCAGAATCCACACAGAAAGTTCCACAGGCAAATCCGCAACGTGTGCACCTAGCCTTATAATTGAAGTTTCTGTGGCTTCTTTGTACTTTTTATTCATGTGGATACCGAGGGTTGGACCCCCAACGGTCACACGTCGATGGCTAAGCCAGGTCTAAGGATAGGCTATCAATTTAGGTGGACATGATTTTGTTTCAATATAGTTCCTTATTTTTTTTAGTTTTCTCATCGATGAGAAGATTGCAGCTGAGACTTCTATAGGTGCATGACATTAACGAGACTATCAGCACAGAATGACTGTTCAAACTAAGTCCATCATGGCGTGGACATTTAAGTACATCTTCCCACCTGATTCTTTCCTTAATCTCCACCACTCCCTCTTCTTTGACTGACAGCTGTGGCTTCATAGAGCCAGAGAAGGGAGGCGATAGAAGGGAAAAAAGCAGCTGAGGAGGTGCACTTAAATGTTTCGCCCCGCCATGATGCACGGAGCGTCTTTGCTTTGTTTGAACAGTCATTTTGTGCTGAGAGTCCATTTAAGTGTATCCAACACACCGGTAAAGCCCTGACTTCTATATTTCCTCATTTACTTATGCTTTCATTATTTTATATTAACTTGAAGCATTTGATCCTCAAAGCAAAATCTGTGCCAGGGCACACCACTTATCATGTGCCATTTATGATGCCAGTGTTTTCTTTGTTCAGCAAATTCCCCAGAATTTGGCACAAATTAAATACGCATTAAATCAGTTAATTCACCTTTACATATTAATAACAGCTAGATAGCACTCGCATGACACATGGATGGGGTCCTTGTGTTGTCCGTTTTGTTTTTTGTTTTTTTTTTAAATGGACAAGTTTGATTTGTGAATATGTCTCCTATTTTTAATCGGTCTACAAAAAACATGGACATGTGAAAAGCCTCAAAGACTATAACGGGTATGTTTCTTATTCATGAAAAATGCAGAATGAACACTTCTATGAAATGTGAGTTTAATGGGACAAGACTGTGGAGGAACAGATTATAGCGAATAGTGTTGAGGGTGAAATCCTAAAGTCTGAACAGTCTCTGCCTCTCTATCACAATTCAGCCACCTATCATACAGTTAATGATGTGTTATCATCATTTACAAAGGGAAACCCGGAATCCTACACACCCGCATGCTCTGTGTGGTAGGCAGTCTTTCCAGACCATGTGGAATGTCTACAGTTTCCCAGGCTGGTCCTGAGAAAAGTTAGTAATAGTCCTGTTGGATCTGTGTGAATGTGCAGACAAGCAAACACCAGAGCATAATCAAACTACAGAAACATTTCACACCAAGGCTGCAATGGTTATAGGTTAATAAACGACTGTAAAGCTGCCCATCAATCATCCAGCTTCGGAAGGTCTAGGGCCAGATGGCTTGTACACTGAAGGAGATCCTTTGTGATGTATATAATATGTAATGCATTAAGTCATATATTGACAAAATAATATGAATTAAATAATCTTTTAACTGGTTGACCATGCATGGAAATTATGGTCCCTAATTCTGTTATCCTGAATTTGTACCCCCTGTGATTGATGACTCCTGGACTTATTTCTGTGTCTACATTCTATATCAGTGTTATCAGGTATGCGGATGCAACTGCGCAGACAGTCAATGAGGAGACAGTGGTACCTAAACCAACAACTATTTTTCTGATTAGCACAATTAAAGGGGTGCTTCCAGCACAACATCAGGAAATAGCGCAAATGGTGAAAAATGATATAAGAAATTCAGGTGAACACGGTATTGACACAGTGCTATTGACGCACTATTGTTCTATTATTACCATTAAACAACTATTATCATGGGTGAAGTGTAGTGGCTTTTGAAGCAGTCCACTCCTTGAGAATCTCCCCCAAATTTTTTGAATGGCCTTTTCTTAATAATAATAATCTTTATTTATATAGCGCCAAAATATTCCGTAGCGCTTTACAGTTTAACAGTTTTAAACGCAACAGTCATAAGTAACGTTAACAATACAATAATTAAGGCAAAATAAAATGACCCTGCTCATGAGAACTTACAATCTACAATGAGGTGGGGGAGATACAAAGTACAGGGGTGTATTTACAATGATGTATTTACAATGATGGTCCGGCCATCTTCAGGGGGTGGGGGATAGATGGAAGTAGTGAATGGGCTACACACACACACAAACCTAAAATGACTTTTATTAGGGAACGTGATAGGCCGCACTGAACAAATATGTTTTGAGGGAGCGCCTAAAACTATGCAAATTGTGAATGGTCCTAATATCTTGGGGTAGATCATTCCAGAGGATTGGTGCAGAGCGGAAGTCTTGGAGACGGAAGTGGGACGTACGGATTACTGCAGAGGTTAGTCGAAAGTAATTTGCAGAGTGCAGCGGTCGGCTAGGCCGATAGACAGAAATGAGGGAGGAGATGTAAGGGGGTGCCGCACTGTGGAGAGCTTTGTGGGTGAGAACAAGTACTTTGAATTGGATCCTATAATGAATGGGTAGCCAGTGTAACGACTGGCGAAGAGCGGCTGCATCTGAATACCAATTAGCCAGGCAGATGACCCTGGCTGCTGCACTGAGGATAGACTGAAGAGGGGAAAGTCGAGTAACGGGGAGGCCAATTAATAGAGCATTGCAGTAGTCCAGGCGGGAGTGGATCAGGGCGACAGTGAGGGTTTTTGTTGTTTCCATGGTGA
This sequence comes from Ranitomeya variabilis, assembly GCF_051348905.1. Taxonomy (NCBI): domain Eukaryota; kingdom Metazoa; phylum Chordata; class Amphibia; order Anura; family Dendrobatidae; genus Ranitomeya; species Ranitomeya variabilis. The sequence continues at coordinate 66,002,603 of NC_135237.1, forward strand.
GAAAAGGGCGGATTCTAGAGATGTTCTTTAGATGTAAGCGGCACGAGCGGGCAAGAGATTGTATATGGGAAGTGAAAGAGAGATCGGAGTCAAACGTAACACCCAGACAGCGTGCCTGCTACCAGGGTGTTATTATGGTGCCACCCACGGAGAGGAAAATGTCAGATTTAGGGAGGTTAGTAGACGGTGGGAGCAGAAGTTCAGTTTTGGAGAGGTTGAGTTGCAGATAGAGGGCGGACATGATGTTGGAGACTGCGGATAGACAGTCACTGGCGTTCGGTAGTACAGCGGGAGTAAGGTCAGAGCATGACGTATATAGTTGTGTGTCATCGGCATAAAGATGGTACTGATAGCCAAATCTGCTGATGGTCTGTCCAATTGGGGCCGTGTAGCGAGAGAAGAGAACGCGGCCAAGGACTGAGCCCTGAGGTACCCCAACAGTGAGAGGAAGAGGAGATGAAGTGGAGCCAGGGAACAGAACACTGAAGGAGTGGTCAGAAAGATAGGTAGAGAACCACGAGAGCGCAGTGTCCTTAATGCCAAGTGACTGGAGCCTGGAGAGTAGGAGTCAACAGTGTCAAAAGCTGCAGAGAGGTCGAGAAGAATGAGAAGAGAGTGCTCACCGTTACACTTTGCTATCAGAAAGTCATTGCTCACTTTAATGAGTGCAGTTTCTGTCGAGTGTAGGGGGCGGAAGCCAGACTGTGAAGGTCTAGGAGGGAGTGAGTGGAGAGGTATCAGGTAAGGTGGGAGTAGACCAGTCGCTCCAAGAGTTTAGAGATGAAGGGTAGGTTGGAGACTGGTCTGTAGTTATTTGTGCAGGATAGATCGAGAGAGGGTTTCTTTAATAATGGAGTAATGATAGAGTGTTTGAAGGAGGATGGGAAAATGCCTGAGAAGAGGGAGAGATTAAAGATTGTAGTTAGGTGAGTTGTGACGACTGGAGAGAGAGACTGGAGGAGATGAGAGGGAATGGGGTCAGTAGTGCATGTAGTCGGACGAGAAGAAGAGAGGAGCTTGGAGACTTCTTCTGTGATGGGATCAAATGTGGAGAGCCAGGGGAAATGCAGGGAGGGATGGGAGTCACAGCACTTAGTGGCTGGATTTCCTGACAGATATTATCTATTTTCTCTATAAAGTGGGAGGCCAGGTCATCAGCACAAATGTCTGTGATAGGGGCTTGTGCTTTTGGCCTGAGGAGGAAGTGAAAGGTGTCAAAAAGTTTCTTGGGGTTGTTGGATAGTGACTCAGTGAGGAGATCAGGGTGGTGAAGTAGGTCTGTTTGACGAGGTGAGGGGCAGAATTATAGGTTCTTAACATAAATTTGAAGTGGATGAAGTCTTCTGGCGTGCGAGTTTTCCTCCATAAGCGTTCAGCACACCTAGAGTATCGCTGGAGAAATCGGGTTTGCGATGTGAGCCAGGGCTGTTTTACTTTGTGCTTGGAGGTTCTGAGGGTGAGGGTCGATTCTTAACAATCCTTTCAAGGCTGCGGTTATCCCGGTTGCTTGTGCAGCTTTTTCTACCACACTTTTTCCTTCCACTCAACTTTCCCTTAATATGCTTGGATACAACACTTTGTGATCAGCCAGCTTCTTTAGCAATGACCTTTTGTGGCTTACCCTCCTTGTAGAGTATGTCAATGACTGCCTTCTGGACATCTGTCAAGTCAGCAGTCTTCCCCATGATTGTGGAGCCTACTGACACAGACTAAGGGACCTTTTTAAATGCTTAGGAAGCCTTTGCCGATGTTTTTGTTATTTGTTCTAATTTACTGAGATAATGACTTTTGGGTTTTCATTGGCTGTAAGCCATAATCATCAACATTAACAGAAATAAAACACTTGAAATAGATCACTCTGGTTGTAATGACTCTATATAATATATGAGTTTCACTTCTTGTATTGAAGAACTGAAATAAATTAACTTTATGATGATATTCTAATTTTGTGAGAAGCACCTGTATATATATTTTATATCGTTGTTCTCCTGAATCCTGGCTGTTTTTCTTGTGCTCCTGCAGCTCTATGTTCATGAGATACGCTTCCCTCTTTCCCCATATGTAATTTTAGTCTTTTCAACCAAGTCGGTATGGTCCTCATTGTTCTACTATGGAAATAGTCTTGAGCATCACACCCAGTTGGCTAAAAGGACTGAATTTACATACAGGAGAGGGACATCCATATCTCAGGAATGGAGATACACAGGAACAAAAGAAACCTAATAATGGATTCAGGAGAATTTGGGCATTTATTTCAGGTTTTAAAAAAAGCATATTAATGGCAAGTTTAACATAACAGGTAAACAAAATAACTTTAAAATCATTGGCCCGCACAACTCTTGTGTCTCTTATATGTAGCAATAATATGGCTCTTAAGCTTTAAATGGTCTCCAAAGGTAATGCTCCACTTTAACAATGAGTGGTGGCAATATTCATAACATCTTGTTTTATTGTCACGTTTTCCTTCTTTACAATTATGGCAGATGCAACAACCGGATTATGTAATTCCTACAGAGCTCAGGTTACACAACCCTACACTGACAAGAGTCTGGATGAACATCTGCTATGGCTCCAAATATCAAAAATAGATATTGGATGCACTTCCTTTAAAATGATTGTGTTTTTTTTTATTAATATACTTCAATGTTTTAGGTTTCATTGTATTCCCGCAGTCTGGGATGTTTGCTATTTGGCTCCAGGCACCGGTTACTAGTGAGGTTATTACACCGTACTCTTCAGGTGTTCATGTTCATAAAAATGAAACCTGTTTCTTGTGTAAAGTTTGCGGCAGCTCCTTCCACCTGTACAATATCCATTTTTTTTATTCATGCATTTAACACATTGGCTGAAACACATGTTTTACATCTGGTGGCTAGGGTTGAGCGACTTTCATTTTTTTAAGATCGAGTAGGGTTTTGGGAAACCCGATTTTGTCCAGAGTCGAGTCGAGTGCAGTCGGCCGATTATCGCTAAAAGTCGGGGATCGACCGAAACACGAAACCCAATGCAAGTCAATGGGGAAGCATAGTCGGCAGTGAGTGGAGGCCAGGAAAACACCTACAGTGCCCATTTTAATGCCAAAAACATCCATTCTTGTTTCTGAAGCTTGCCAATCTTAATTAACTGTATAATAATAGTTGGGCATAGGGAATTGGGTGAAAGTTGTGGGGGGAGTAGGGCTGGCTCAAGTTTTTCGTGGGCCCAGGAAATGCGGACTACGTCACGGCGGTGTTGCAGGGAAAGGTAAGTATTTAAAAGTTGCAAGTGCTGTGATCCTGAGCAAGCAGGGGGGGGGCCCACTCGTTCGCATTGCCACTGGCACAGGGCCCCTCAAAGTACGGCGGTGTGTTTGCATGGCGGGGGCGCCTCCCACCAGCAGCGACACTTTTGCGTACTCTGAGGGGCCCTGTGCCAGTGACGTCGCCAACGAGTATGCCCCCCCACCTGATGAAGGAACCTGCACTTTCATCTGCACCTTCCTCTTTGTCCCTGTGTAAGGTGGTATAACATGCGGGAAGGGGAACCTTACTTTCAGCAGGGACAGATTCTGGCTGTGTAGAGTACAAGGGGAATGTAGTGGTCTAGGTCAATGTACCAGCAGACTCATTTAGCAGTGGCTGGGCAATGGGCAGGATGAGGAGGAAACAGATATAGGGCCAAAGAATAAAGTAGGCTACATGCAGTTCAAAATTGGTAACAGGACTAAACAGGCGGCATTGCTTTGTTCAGTGGAGTAGCAAACCCAAGAGCAGCAGACACTGTTTCAAGGGCCTAACCACACTAGTAGGCCAAATGCAGTTTAATATCTGATAGTATAGGGCGAAAGCCAGAATGTGGAAGCTCAGCTTTGTTCAGTTGAGGACAACACCAGGGAGGGGCAGACACCTTTAGTAGGCCGGAAAAGCCTATTGCATTTTTTAAAATGGTAATTTGGAGCAGAAGGTTGAAGCTCAGCTTTATTTACTTGAGGGCAACACCAGGGAGGGGCAGAAGCCGTTAGTAGGCCCTAACCACCATTTTTTTTTTTTAAACCACATAATGAGAGCCGGAAGGTTGAAGCTCAGCTTTATTTAGTTGAGGGCAACACCAGGGAGGGGCAGAAGCCGTTAGTAGGCCCTAACCACCATTTTTTTTTTTTAAACCACATAATGAGAGCCGGAAGGTTGAAGCTCAGCTTTATTTAGTTGAGGGCAACACCAGGGAGGGGCAGAAGCCGTTAGTAGGCCCTAACCAAAGTTGAAGGCCAAATGCAGTTTAATTTCTGATACTATAGGCCGAAAGCCAGAAGGTGGAAGTTCCGATTTAGACAGTGGAGGACAATTTGAATTAGGGACTGCAGACAGACTTAGTAGGCTGTCCCCTGTGGACCATGCATCCACCACATTAACCCATTGCGCCGTAATGGACACGTAATCTTCCGTGGCCATGCCTACAGGTCCATGCGTCTGTTGTCAGGTGCACCTTTGTACTCACAGATTGCCAGAGTGCATGGACAATGCGGTCTTCTACATGCTGGTGGAGGGTTGGGATGGCTTTTCTCGCAAAAGAAGTGTCGACTGGTTAGCTTGTAGCGTGGTACAGCGTAGTCCATCATGGCCTTATTAATAGTAAATAAAATATATAACTAGGCTCTATGAACTTTTAAATAGGTTCCAGGGGTACACGGGCAGCATTGGTGTGGTCAGTGGAGGAGTATTGCAAGTAGGGGCTGCAGACAGGCTATCAAAGGCCTAAAATAACAAACAGTAGGCAGTCATGGCAGTTTTACATCGGTTACATGGATACACAGGCAGGCACTCCAGGCAGCATTGTGGTCAGTGGAGGAGTATTGCAAGTAGGGGCCGCAGACAGGCTATCAAAGGCCTAAAATAACAAACAATAGGCTCATGGCAGTTTTACAGCGGTTACATGGATACACGGGCAGGCAGCTTGGTGGTCAGTGGAGGAGTATTTAAAGTAGGGACCGCAGACAGGCTTCAAAGGCCTAACATAAGAAAATGGGCTGGCTGTAGGCACTTTATAATTGGTTCCAGGGGTACACGGGCAGCAGTGGTCTGGTCAGTGGAGGAGTATTTAAAGTAGGGACCGCAGACAGGCTATCAAAGGCCTAACATAACAAACAATAGGCTCATGGCAGTTTCACAGCGGTTACATGGATACACGGGCAGGCAGCTTGGTGGTCAGTGGAGGAGTATTGCAAGTAGGGGCTGCAGACAGGCTATCAAAGGCCTAAAATAACAAACAGTAGGCAGTCATGGCAGTTTTACATCGGTTACATGGATACACAGGCAGGCACTCCAGGCAGCATTGTGGTCAGTGGAGGAGTATTGCAAGTAGGGACCGCAGACAGGCTTCAAAGGCCTAACATAAAAAAATGGGCTGGCTGTAGGCACTTTATAATTGGTTCCAGGGGTACACGGGCAGCAGTGGTCTGGTCAGTGGAGGAGTATTTAAAGTAGGGACCGCAGACAGGCTATCAAAGGCCTAAAATAACAAACAATAGGCTCATGGCAGTTTCACAGCGGTTACATGGATACACGGGCAGGCAGCTTGGTGGTCAGTGGAGGAGTATTGCAAGTAGGGGCCGCAGACAGGCTATCAAAGGCCTAACATAACAAACAATAGGCTCATGGCAGTTTCACAGCGGTTACATGGATACACGGGCAGGCAGCTTGGTGGTCAGTGGAGGAGTATTGCAAGTAGGGGCTGCAGACAGGCTATCAAAGGCCTAAAATAACAAACAGTAGGCAGTCATGGCAGTTTTACATCGGTTACATGGATACACAGGCAGGCACTCCAGGCAGCATTGTGGTCAGTGGAGGAGTATTGCAAGTAGGGGCCGCAGACAGGCTATCAAAGGCCTAAAATAACAAACAATAGGCTCATGGCAGTTTTACAGCGGTTACATGGATACACGGGCAGGCAGCTTGGTGGTCAGTGGAGGAGTATTTAAAGTAGGGACCGCAGACAGGCTTCAAAGGCCTAACATAAGAAAATGGGCTGGCTGTAGGCACTTTATAATTGGTTCCAGGGGTACACGGGCAGCAGTGGTCTGGTCAGTGGAGGAGTATTTAAAGTAGGGACCGCAGACAGGCTATCAAAGGCCTAACATAACAAACAATAGGCTCATGGCAGTTTCACAGCGGTTACATGGATACACGGGCAGGCAGCTTGGTGGTCAGTGGAGGAGTATTGCAAGTAGGGGCTGCAGACAGGCTATCAAAGGCCTAAAATAACAAACAGTAGGCAGTCATGGCAGTTTTACATCGGTTACATGGATACACAGGCAGGCACTCCAGGCAGCATTGTGGTCAGTGGAGGAGTATTGCAAGTAGGGACCGCAGACAGGCTTCAAAGGCCTAACATAAAAAAATGGGCTGGCTGTAGGCACTTTATAATTGGTTCCAGGGGTACACGGGCAGCAGTGGTCTGGTCAGTGGAGGAGTATTTAAAGTAGGGACCGCAGACAGGCTATCAAAGGCCTAAAATAACAAACAATAGGCTCATGGCAGTTTCACAGCGGTTACATGGATACACGGGCAGGCAGCTTGGTGGTCAGTGGAGGAGTATTGCAAGTAGGGGCCGCAGACAGGCTATCAAAGGCCTAACATAACAAACAATAGGCTCATGGCAGTTTCACAGCGGTTACATGGATACACGGGCAGGCAGCTTGGTGGTCAGTGGAGGAGTATTGCAAGTAGGGGCTGCAGACAGGCTATCAAAGGCCTAAAATAACAAACAGTAGGCAGTCATGGCAGTTTTACATCGGTTACATGGATACACAGGCAGGCACTCCAGGCAGCATTGTGGTCAGTGGAGGAGTATTGCAAGTAGGGGCCGCAGACAGGCTATCAAAGGCCTAAAATAACAAACAATAGGCTCATGGCAGTTTTACAGCGGTTACATGGATACACGGGCAGGCAGCTTGGTGGTCAGTGGAGGAGTATTTAAAGTAGGGACCGCAGACAGGCTTCAAAGGCCTAACATAAGAAAATGGGCTGGCTGTAGGCACTTTATAATTGGTTCCAGGGGTACACGGGCAGCAGTGGTCTGGTCAGTGGAGGAGTATTTAAAGTAGGGACCGCAGACAGGCTATCAAAGGCCTAACATAACAAACAATAGGCTCATGGCAGTTTCACAGCGGTTACATGGATACACGGGCAGGCAGCTTGGTGGTCAGTGGAGGAGTATTGCAAGTAGGGGCTGCAGACAGGCTATCAAAGGCCTAAAATAACAAACAGTAGGCAGTCATGGCAGTTTTACATCGGTTACATGGATACACAGGCAGGCACTCCAGGCAGCATTGTGGTCAGTGGAGGAGTATTGCAAGTAGGGACCGCAGACAGGCTTCAAAGGCCTAACATAAAAAAATGGGCTGGCTGTAGGCACTTTATAATTGGTTCCAGGGGTACACGGGCAGCAGTGGTCTGGTCAGTGGAGGAGTATTTAAAGTAGGGACCGCAGACAGGCTATCAAAGGCCTAAAATAACAAACAATAGGCTCATGGCAGTTTCACAGCGGTTACATGGATACACGGGCAGGCAGCTTGGTGGTCAGTGGAGGAGTATTGCAAGTAGGGGCCGCAGACAGGCTATCAAAGGCCTAACATAACAAACAATAGGCTCATGGCAGTTTCACAGCGGTTACATGGATACACGGGCAGGCAGCTTGGTGGTCAGTGGAGGAGTATTGCAAGTAGGGGCTGCAGACAGGCTATCAAAGGCCTAAAATAACAAACAGTAGGCAGTCATGGCAGTTTTACATCGGTTACATGGATACACAGGCAGGCACTCCAGGCAGCATTGTGGTCAGTGGAGGAGTATTGCAAGTAGGGGCCGCAGACAGGCTATCAAAGGCCTAAAATAACAAACAATAGGCTCATGGCAGTTTTACAGCGGTTACATGGATACACGGGCAGGCAGCTTGGTGGTCAGTGGAGGAGTATTTAAAGTAGGGACCGCAGACAGGCTTCAAAGGCCTAACATAAGAAAATGGGCTGGCTGTAGGCACTTTATAATTGGTTCCAGGGGTACACGGGCAGCAGTGGTCTGGTCAGTGGAGGAGTATTTAAAGTAGGGACCGCAGACAGGCTATCAAAGGCCTAACATAACAAACAATAGGCTCATGGCAGTTTCACAGCGGTTACATGGATACACGGGCAGGCAGCTTGGTGGTCAGTGGAGGAGTATTGCAAGTAGGGGCTGCAGACAGGCTATCAAAGGCCTAAAATAACAAACAGTAGGCAGTCATGGCAGTTTTACATCGGTTACATGGATACACAGGCAGGCACTCCAGGCAGCATTGTGGTCAGTGGAGGAGTATTGCAAGTAGGGACCGCAGACAGGCTTCAAAGGCCTAACATAAAAAAATGGGCTGGCTGTAGGCACTTTATAATTGGTTCCAGGGGTACACGGGCAGCAGTGGTCTGGTCAGTGGAGGAGTATTTAAAGTAGGGACCGCAGACAGGCTATCAAAGGCCTAAAATAACAAACAATAGGCTCATGGCAGTTTCACAGCGGTTACATGGATACACGGGCAGGCAGCTTGGTGGTCAGTGGAGGAGTATTGCAAGTAGGGGCCGCAGACAGGCTATCAAAGGCCTAAAATAACAAACAATAGGCTCATGGCAGTTTTACAGCGGTTACATGGATACACAGGCAGCTTGGTGGTGAGTGGAGGAGTAGTGCAAGGAGTGTCTGTCCCAGTACTCCCAAAATATAAATAGATGTTAATGTCTCGCAAAACAACCAAAACAAAAAAAAAAGGTGGCATACTTAGGTACAGGGGTGGGCTCATCTACTGAGTTTCTGACATAGTAATTTGGCAGTAACTATTTAATGGTGCCAATATAGGACACAGACTACTTTAAGTTGCATCATAGATGTCTACAAATTTGTATTGTCAGTGCCAGACATTGAATGATGTCAGCGAATAGACTAAAGATTGGTGGAGCTGTGCGACATAATTTTGCACGTGGTAGAGCCCAGTTTGAGCTGGGGTAGGGGGGAACTCTCTTGAGGCCGGCGGGACCGCCCCAGGGCCACTCATGTTACAACGGTGTGTCTGACGTTGGGTGCGCACCACCACCGCCAGAGACACTACATTGTACTATGAGGGACCCAGTAGCAATGCCGTCAACCAAAAGCGAGCACACCCACCTCTTCAGACAAACAGCAGTCTCACGGGTGCTTGCGCCAAGTCGCGATACCACGGCCCCGTGTGGGGAGTTTTGCCATTTAGGGAGGTGTAAACATGTCGTATGCTGTACAATCAGCTGCAGCAAATTAGACATTAGAAAAGTAATTCACAGGCAAGAGCTTTTCATAGGAAAGCTAGGTGTCGGCCGGGCAAGGTGGGGCAAAAGATTTCGAAATCCAGTTGTGGTTCATTTTAATGAATGTTAGATCGTCAACATTTTGGGTAGCCAGACGAGTCCTTTTTTCGGTTAATATTGAACCTGCAGCACTGAATACTCTTTCTGATAGGACACTTGCTGCCGGGCAAGCAAGCTCCTGCAATGCATATTCTGCCAATTCTGGCCAGGTGTCTAATTTGGAGGCCCAGTAATCAAATGGGAATGACGGTTGAGGGAGAACATCGATAAGGGATGAAAAATAGTTAGTAACCATACTGGACAAATGTTGTCTCCTGTCACTTTCAATTGATGCAGCAGTACCTGTCCTGTCTGCGGTCATAGCAAAATCACTCCACAACCTGGTCAGAAAACCCCTCTGTCCAATGCCACTTCTGATGTGTGCACCCCTAACACTCCTAGTCTGCTGCCCCCTGGAGCTCGTGTGAGAACGATCACGTGCGCTGTGTGCTGGGAATGCCTGAAGCAAACGGTCAACAAGAGTTGATTGTTTGGTTGCTAATATTAGTTCCAAGTTCTCATGTGGCATAATATTTTGCAATTTGCCTTTATAGCGTGGATCAAGGAGGCAGGCCAACCAGTAATCGTCATCGTTCATCATTTTCGTAATGCGTGTGTCCCTTTTTAGGATACGTAAGGCATAATCCGCCATGTGGGCCAAAGTTCCAGTTGTCAAATCTCCGGTTGTGATTGGTTGAGGGGCAGTTGCAGGCAAATCTACGTCACTTGTGTCCCTCAAAAAACCAGAACCCGGCCGTGACACGCAACCAAATTCCTGTGCCCCCGGGAAAGGTTCGGCATTAAAAATATACTCATCCCCATCATCCTCCTCGTCCTCCACCTCCTCTTCGCCCGCTACCTCGTCCTGTACACTGCCCTGACCAGACAATGGCTGACTGTCATCAAGGCTTTCCTCTTCCTCTGGTGCAGACGCCTGCTCCTTTATGTGCGTCAAACTTTGCATCAGCAGACGCATTAGGGGGATGCTCATGCTTATTACGGCGTTGTCTGCACTAACCAGCCGTGTGCATTCCTCAAAGCACTGAAGGACTTGACACATGTCTTGTATCTTAGACCACTGCACACCTGACAACTCCATGTCTGCCATCCTACTGCCTGCCCGTGTATCCTCCCACAAATAAATAACAGCACGCCTCTGTTCGCACAGTCTCTGAAGCATGTGCAGTGTTGAGTTCCACCTTGTTGCAACGTCTATGATTAGGCGATGCTGGGGAAGGTTCAAAGACCGCTGATAGGTCTGCATACGGCTGGCGTGTACAGGCGAACGTCGGATATGTGAGCAAAGTGCACGCACTTTGAGGAGCAGGTCGGAGAACCCAGGATAAGTTTTCAATAAGCACTGCACCACCAGGTTTAAGGTGTGAGCCAGGCAAGGAATGTGTTTCAGTTGGGAAAGGGAGATGGCAGCCATGAAATTCCTTCCGTTATCACTCACTACCTTGCCTGCCTCAAGATCTACTGTGCCCAGCCACGACTGCGTTTCTTGTTGCAAGAACTCGGACAGAACTTCCGCGGTGTGTCTATTGTCGCCCAAGCACTTCATAGCCAATACAGCCTGCTGACGCTTGGCAGTAGCTGGCCCATAATGGGACAACTGGTGTGCAACAGTGTCATCTGCCGATGGAGTGGTTGGCAGACTGCGTTCTGTGGAAGAGCTGTAGCTTCTGCAGGAGGACGAGGAGGAGGAGGAGGAGGGGGTGCGAACGCCTACAGCCAACTGTTTCCTAGACCGTGGGCTAGGCACAACTGTCCCTAAATTGATGTCGCCTGTGGACCCTGCATCCACCACATTCACCCAGTGTGCCGTGATGGACACATAACGTCCCTGGCCATGCCTACTGGTCCATGCATCTGTAGTCAGGTGCACCTTTGTACTCACAGATTGCCTGAGTGCATGGACGATGCGCTGTTTAACATGCTGGTGCAGGGCTGGGATGGCTTTTCTGGAAAAAAAGTGTCGACTGGGTAGCTCGTATCGTGGTTCAGCGTACTCCATCAGGGCTTTGAAAGCTTCGCTTTCAACTAACCGGTAGGGCATAATCTCTAACGAGATTAGTCTAGCTATGTGGGCGTTAAAACCCTGTGTACGCGGATGCGAGGATAAGTACTTCCTTTTTCTAACCAGAGTCTCATGTAGGGTGAGCTGGACTGGAGAGCTGGAGATCGTGGAACTTTCGGGTGTGCCGGTGTACATGGCAGACTGAGAGACGGTTGGAGACGGTATTGTTTCCGCCGGTGCCCTAGATGCAATATTTCCTCCTACAAAACTGGTGATTCCCTGACCCTGACTGCTTTTGGCTGGCAAAGAAACCTGCACAGATACTGCCTGTGGTGCGGAAAATGGTGGCCTTACAGTGACGGAAGGGATGTTGCGTTGCTGACTAGCTTCATTGGCCGAGGGTGCTACAACCTTGAGGGACGTTTGGTAGTTAGTCCAGGCTTGAAAATGCATGGTGGTTAAGTGTCTATGCATGCAACTAGTATTTAGACTTTTCAGATTCTGACCTCTGCTTAAGCTAGTTGAACATTTTTGACAGATGACTTTGCGCTGATCAGTTGGATGTTGTTTAAAAAAATGCCAGACTGCACTCTTCCTAGACTCGGATCCCTTTTCAGGGATTGCAGACTGAGCTTTAACCGGATGGCAACGCTGTGCTCCAACAGGTTTTGGCTTTGACACGCGTTTTGGGCCAGATACGGGCCCGGCAGATGTAACCTGTTGCGATGTTGATGCCTGCTGCGGCCCCTCCTCCACCTCCGCTTCTGAACTACTGCCGCCTGCACCCTGTTCCCCCAATGGCTGCCAATCGGGGTCAATAACTGGGTCATCTATTACCTCCTCTTCGAGCTCGTGTGCAACTTCGTCTGTGTCACTGTGTCGGTCGGTGGTATAGCGTTCGTGGCGGGGCAACATAGTCTCATCAGGGTCTGATTGTGGATCTGTACCCTGAGAGGGCAATGTGGTGGTCTGAGTCAAAGGAGCAGCATAGTACTCTGGCTGTGGCTGTGCATCAGTGCACTCCATGTCAGAATATACTTGTAATGGGCATGGCCTGTTAAATGTTTCACTTTCTAAGCCAGGGACGGTATGTGTAAAGAGCTCCATGGAGTGACCCGTTGTGTCGCCTGCTGCATCCTTCTCTCTTGTTGTAGTTTTTGCTGAGGAGGACAAGGAAGCGACTTGTCCCTGACCGTGAACATCCACAAGCGACGCGCTGCTTTTACATTTACCAGTTTCGGAAGAGGAGGCAAAAGAGCTAGAGGCTGAGTCTGCAATGTAAGCCAAAACTTGCTGTTGCTGCTCCGCCTTTAAAAGCGGTTTTCCTACTCCCAGAAAAGAGAGCGTTCGAGGCCTTGTGTAGCCTGACGACGAAACTGGCTCCACAGCTCCAGACTTAGGTGGAATATTTTTATCCCCACGACCACCTGATGCTCCTCTACCACTACCATCATTACCAGCTGACAATGAACGCCCACGACGACCTCTTGCACCAGACTTCCTCATTGTTTTAAAATCTTAACCAAAGTAACTTTATTTGTTGCTGTCAAACAACTTACACGGTGAGCTATAACTTCAGTATGATTTCAATATCCCTTAACAGGTTGGTGAGACCACAAGGAAAATCAGGCACAATGTTACACACTCTGTTTTCTGTGGCACAAAATCACAGAGATGACACACACGCAGGACTGTCACTCAAGCACTAATGTCAATATTAATCTCCCACCTAATTTATTTTTTTTTTTTTCTCAGGGAGACTTTAGAAACCAAATAATATTAAAAAAAAAAAAAAAAAAGGCTTTCTATGGCCCACAATTAGAGAGAGAGAGGTGGCACACCCAGGAGTCAAGACTGGCACACAAGCTGAGAGGGCAATATTACTCTCCCACTGTTTTTTTATGTATTTTTTGTTTTTTCAGGGAGACTTTAGAAACCCAATAATATTTTAAAAAAAAAATAAATAGGCTTTCTATGGCCCACTGAATGAGAGGGAGAGAGGTGGCACACCCAGGAGTCAAGACTGGCACACAAGCTGAAAGGGCAATATTACTCTCCCACTGTTTTTTTAGGTTTTTTTTTTTTTTTCAGGGAGACTTTAGAAACCCAATAATATTTTAAAAAAAAAATAAATAGGCTTTCTATGGCCCACTGAATGAAAGGGAGAGAGGTGGCACACCCAGGAGTCAAGACTGGCACACAAGCTGAAAGGGCAATATTACTCTCCCACTGTTTTTTTATGTATTTTTTGTTTTTTCAGGGAGACTTTAGAAACCCAATAATATTTAAAAAAAAAAATAAATAGGCTTTCTATGGCCCACTGAATGAGAGGGAGAGAGGTGGCACACCCAGGAGTCAAGACTGGCACACAAGCTGAAAGGGCAATATTATTCTCCCACTGTTTTTTTAGGTTTTTTTTTTTTTTTCAGGGAGAATTAGAAACCAAATAATATTAAAAAAAAAAAATAAATAGGCTTTCTATGGCCCACTGAATGAGAGGGAGAGAGGTGGCACACCCAGGAGTCAAGACTGGCACACAAGCTGAAAGGGCAATATTACTCTCCCACTGTTTTTTTAGGTTTTTTTTTTTTTTTCAGGGAGACTTTAGAAACCAAATAATATTAAAAAAAAAAAAAAAAAAAAAAAAAAATAGGCTTGCTATAGCCCACTGAATGAGAGATAGCACACACAGCAGTGGCACACAAGCCCTGACTGAGGCCAATATTTTTCTCCCACTGATTGATGTAGTGTTTTTGTGTTGAGGTAGAATTTAGAACACAAATCACGGAAAAAATAAATAGGCTTTCTATGGCCCACTGAATGAGAGGGAGAGAGGTGGCACACCCAGGAGTCAAGACTGGCACACAAGCTGAAAGGGCAATATTACTCTCCCACTGTTTTTTTAGGTTTTTTTTTTTTTTTCAGGGAGACTTTAGAAACCAAATAATATTAAAAAAAAAAAATAAATAGGCTTGCTATAGCCCACTGAATGAGAGATAGCACACACAGCAGTGGCACACAAGCCCTGACTGAGGCCAATATTTTTCTCCCACTGATTGATGTAGTGTTTTTGTGTTGAGGTAGAATTTAGAACACAAATCACGGAAAAAATAAATAGGCTTTCTATGGCCCACTGAATGAAAGGGAGAGAGGTGGCACACCCAGGAGTCAAGACTGGCACACAAGCTGAAAGGGCAATATTACTCTCCCACTGTTTTTTTATGTATTTTTTGTTTTTTCAGGGAGACTTTAGAAACCCAATAATATTTAAAAAAAAAAATAAATAGGCTTTCTATGGCCCACTGAATGAGAGGGAGAGAGGTGGCACACCCAGGAGTCAAGACTGGCACACAAGCTGAAAGGGCAATATTATTCTCCCACTGTTTTTTTAGGTTTTTTTTTTTTTTTCAGGGAGAATTAGAAACCAAATAATATTAAAAAAAAAAAATAAATAGGCTTTCTATGGCCCACTGAATGAGAGGGAGAGAGGTGGCACACCCAGGAGTCAAGACTGGCACACAAGCTGAAAGGGCAATATTACTCTCCCACTGTTTTTTTAGGTTTTTTTTTTTTTTTCAGGGAGACTTTAGAAACCAAATAATATTAAAAAAAAAAAAAAAAAAAAAAAAAAATAGGCTTGCTATAGCCCACTGAATGAGAGATAGCACACACAGCAGTGGCACACAAGCCCTGACTGAGGCCAATATTTTTCTCCCACTGATTGATGTAGTGTTTTTGTGTTGAGGTAGAATTTAGAACACAAATCACGGAAAAAATAAATAGGCTTTCTATGGCCCACTGAATGAAAGGGAGAGAGGTGGCACACCCAGGAGTCAAGACTGGCACACAAGCTGAAAGGGCAATATTACTCTCCCACTGTTTTTTTATGTATTTTTTGTTTTTTCAGGGAGACTTTAGAAACCCAATAATATTTTTTAAAAAAAATAAATAGGCTTTCTATGGCCCACTGAATGAGAGGGAGAGAGGTGGCACACCCAGGAGTCAAGACTGGCACACAAGCTGAAAGGGCAATATTACTCTCCCACTGTTTTTTTAGGTTTTTTTTTTTTTTCAGGGAGACTTTAGAAACCAAATAATATTAAAAAAAAAAAAAAAAAATAGGCTTGCTATAGCCCACTGAATGAGAGATAGCACACACAGCAGTGGCACACAAGCCCTGACTGAGGCCAATATTTTTCTCCCACTGATTGATGTAGTGTTTTTGTGTTGAGGTAGATTTTAGAACACAAATCACGGAAAAAATAAATAGGCTTTCTATGGCCCACTCAGTGAGAGATGGCACACACAGGGATGGCACTGTAGCAGAAATGCCAATCTTAATCTCCCACAAAAAAAAAAAAAAAAAAAAAAAAAACTGTCCTACAATTACTATCTCCCTGCAGTAATGTAAGCCAGGTATGGCAGGCAGCAATAGGAGTGGACTGATGCACAAATTAAATAAAAAGTGTGGACAAACAAAAAAGATAGCTGTGCAGAAAGGAAGGAACAAGAGGATATGTGCTTTGAAAAAAGCAGTTGGTTTCCACAGTGGCGTACACACAGCAATACAGCTATCACGGAGCCTTCTAGGGCAGCCCAATGAGCTACAGCGCTGAGGGGAAAAAAAAAAAAAAATAGCTTCCACAGTCCCTGCACACCGAAGGTGGTGTTGGACAGTGGAAATCGCTGCAGCACAAGCGGTTTGGTGGTTAGTGGACCCTGCCTAACGCTCTCCCTGCTTCTGACGAAGCGGCAGCAACCTCTCCCTAAGCTCAGATCAGCAGCAGTAAGATGGCGGTCGGCGGGAACGCCCCTTTATAGCCCCTGTGACGCCGCAGACAGCAAGCCAATCACTGCAATGCCCTTCTCTAAGATGGTGGGGACCAGGATCTATGTCATCACGCTGCCCACACTCTGCGTTCACCTTCATTGGCTGAGAAATGGCGCTTTTCGCGTCATTGAAACGCGACTTTGGCGCGAAAGTCGCGTACCGCATGGCCGACAAGCACAGGGGTCGGATCGGGTTTCATGAGACGCCGACTTAGCCAAAAGTCGGCGACTTTTGAAAATGATCGACCCGTTTCGCTCAACCCTACTGGTGGCCATTGTCCAACAATCTATTTATTCTCCATTATGTGTTATTGTGGTATTTGACCGGTTATTAATGGCCACAGTCGTATTTAACTTGTAGAATTTCTAAACTATTAATTTGCGACCAATGAATACTGTGCCACAACACGTTTTATAATTGAAATAAAATTGTTATTAGTGGCGCTCATATACTGCCTGAAAACCGCTGCAAAGTTAGGGTCTCAACCATATAGACCAAGGAAAAATATATTAATATAAAGAAACGGTTCATTATTTATCCTGCAGTACTCTTATATTAACTGTCTAAATATATGCAGATTAGATCAATAATTTTTACCTTATATATGGGCAAGGGATCCTGATGATTGAAGTGCTTTAGTACATAAGGTGATGTCCCAAATAATGAAACTAAATTAATCTTATGTTCACATAAGACCATAAATAAATCAATTCTTCTATTAAAACTTATCTAAAAAGAGTATGAGTTCGGCGAGCGTATTTATATACTTCCAGGAATTAATTTCAATGTCAATGGTACTATAGCAATATTATCTGCCTAGTTATGCTTATGAGGTGATCAATACAAATACAGGGGACTGTACCTTTAGATGCCTATTAGAGAGTCCTGGTAGGTAAAGTGCTGTTGTGCTTGAACTAATATTCCTGGACAACAATCCCGTTATTGCTGGATACCGTACATAGCACTAGGCTAGGACAGCTTCTTCATATAAAACCGCTGGTAGGGAGACCCAAACAGTGCTGTCCCGGCCGGTGACAAGCGCTTAGATCCGGCGTCCGGCAGTGGTAGTAGCAGCACCTGTTTTCCTATAGGACCTGTAGGACCTTCGTGATGTCACCGGTCACGTGGTATGAAGTGGTCGCATGATACAAACTTCTTACTGACGGTGAGCAAATAGGACCAATACCTACGCGTTCAGAAAATGGCGTTTTCCTTCCTAAGGGAGGAATATAATTGTTTTATAATTGTTTGGTTTCCTCATCGTAGTTTAATGTGTAAAAACAGCAAAAAACGTGCAAAAAAATCAATGTTTACCGCTATGAAACGGTCTTGTTGGTAATATATTTATATATATATATATATATATATATATATATATATATATATATATATATATATATATATATATATATATATATATATATATACACTCACCGGCCACTTTATTAGGTACACCATGCTAGTAACTGGTTGGACCCCCTTTTGCCTTCAGAACTGCCTCAATTCTTCGTGGCATAGATTCAACAAGGTGCTGGAAGCATTCCTCAGAGATTTTGGTCCATATTGACATGATGGCATCACACAGTTGCCGCAGATTTGTCGGCTGCACATCCCAAAGATGCTCCATACAAGGCAGGATGGATCCATGCTTTCATGTTGTTTACGCCAAATTCTGACCCTACCATCCGAATGTCGCAGCAGAAATCGAGACTCATCAGACCAAGCAACGTTTTTCCAATCTTCTACTGTCCAATTTCGATGAGCTTGTACAAATTGTAGCCTCAGTTTCCTGTTCTTAGCTGAAAGGAGTGGTACCCGGTGTGGTCTTCTGCTGCTGTAGCCCATCTGCCTCAAAGTTCGACGCACTGTGCGTTCAGAGATGCTCTTAGGCCTACCTTGGTTGTAACGGGTGGCGATTTGAGTCACTGTTGCCTTTCTATCAGCTCGAACCAGTCTGCCCATTCTCCTCTGACCTCTGGCATCAACAAGGCATTTCCGCCCACAGAACTGCCGCTCACTGGATTTTTTTGCTTTTTCGGACCATTCTCTGTAAACCCTAGAGATGGTTGTGCGTGAAAATCCCAGTAGATCAGCAGTTTCTGAAATACTCAGACCAGCCCTTCTGGCACCAACAACCATGCCACGTTCAAAGGCACTCAAATCACCTTTCTTCCCCATACTGATGCTCGGTTTGAACTGCAGGAGATTGTCTTGACCATGTCTACATGCCTAAATGCACTGAGTTGCCGCCATGTGATTGGCTGATTAGAAATTAAGTGTTAACAAGAAGTTGGACAGGTGTACCTAATAAAATGGCCAGTGAGTGTATATCATATATATACAGTACAGACCAAACTTCTCATTTAAAGATTTCTCTGTATTTTCATGAATTAACTTATGTGGAATTATATACTTAACAAAGAAGTGTGAAACAACTGAAAATATGTCTTATATTCTAGGTTCTTCAAAGTAGCCAACTTTTGCTTTGATGACTGCTTTGCACACTCTTGGCATTCACTTGATGAGCTTCAAGAGGTAGTCACCGGAAATGGTTGCCATCATTACTTTAAGAAATGAAGGTCAGTCAGTCCGAAAAATTGGGAAAACTTTGAAATTGTCCCCAAGTGCAGTTGCAAGAACCATCAAGCGCTACAAAGAAACTGGCTCACATGAGGACGGCCCCAGGAAAGGAAGACCAAGAGTCACCGCTACTTCTGAGGATAAGTTTATCCGAGTCACCAGCCTCAGAAATCTCAGGTTAACAGCAGCTCAGATTAGAGACCAGGTCAATGCCACACAGAGTTCTAGCAGCAGACACATCTCTACTACAACTGTTAAGAGGAGATTTTGTGCAGCAGGCCTTCATGGTAAAATAGCTGCTAGGAAACCACTGCTAAGGACAGGAAACAAGAAGAAGAGAGTTGTTTGGACTAAAGAACACAAGGAATGGACATTAGACCAGTGGAAATCTGTGCTTTGGTCTGATGAGTCCAAATTTGAGATCTTTGGTTCCAACCACCGTGTCTTTGTGTGATGCAGGAAAGGTGAACGGATGGACTCTACATGCCTGGTTCCCAGCGTGAAGCATAGAGGGGGAGGAGTGATGGTGTGGGGGTGCTTTGCTGGTGACACTGTTGGGGATTTATTTAAAATTGAACTCATACTGAACCAGCATGGCTACCACAGCATCTTGCAGTGGCATGCTATTCCATCCGGTTTGCGTTTAGTTGGACCATCATTTATTTTTCAACAGGACAATGACCCCAAACACACCTCCAGGCTGTGTAAGGGCTATTTGACCAAGAAGGAGAGTGATGGGGTGCTATGCCAGATGACCTGGCCTCCACAGTCACCAGACCTGAACCCAATTGAGATGGTTTGGGGCGAGCTGGACCGCAGAGTGAAGGCAACAGGGCCAACAAGTGCTAAGCATCTCTGGGAACTCCTTCAAGATTGTTGGAAGACCATTCCCGGTGATTACCTTTTGAAGCTCATCAAGAGAATGCCAAGAGTGTGCAAAGCAGTCATCAAAGCAAAAGGTGGCTACTTTGAAGAACCTAGATTATAAGCCATATTTTCAGTTGTTTCACACTTTTTTGTTAAGTATATAATTCCACATGTGTTAATTCATAGTTTTGATGCCTTCAGTGTGAATGTACAATTTTCATAGTCATGAAAATACAGAAAAATCTTTAAATGAGGTGTGTCCAAACTTTTGGTCTGTACTGTATATATACAGTATATACAATTACTCATGTGCTTATCAGTTTGCAAACCATTGAGAATTTTTAATATTTCTGCATAAATTTGACCAAAAACGAAATCAGATTTTCACATACATCCTAAAACTGGATAAAGTGAACCAAGTCTAACAAGGAAGTAAAATATATTAGACACTGTCATTTTTTTATGAGAAAAATATTCCAATATCACGTTTATGAGTGGCAGACCTTTGCTTTCAGTATCTGGTGGGACCCCCTTCGGCCGCAAAAACTGTGTTTAAACATTTCTGGTAATTGGTGATTACTGTAGTCCTACACATTGGTATGGAGAAATTTTAGCCCATTCCTTCCTATAAAACAGCTTCCTCTTATGTTTATGGATTTTTTCACCCATAAACTGCTCGTTTCAGGCCCTTCCACAACATTTCTATAGGATTAAGATAAAAAACTTAAGGTACCGACACACTCAGCGACGCTGCGGCGATATAGACAACGAGCCGACCTAAAGTAGATCGCTGGAGCGTCGCTGTTTAGGTCGCTGTAGAGACGTCAAACACAGCAACTCCAGAACGATGCAGAAGCGATCCAGTGACATAACGGCGGCTCACTTATCGTTCTCGCTGGTTGTTAACTCCATGTCAAACAGCCGGAGTGTACCGACTGGCTAGAAGGAGACACTGCGACGCCCCCTATGCTCGTTGCTGGCGTCATTGCTTTGATGTCAAACATGACGATACACGCCGACCTGACAACCAAATAAAGTTCTGGACTTCTAGCTCCGACCAGCGATATCACAGCGGGATCCAGATCGCTGCTGCGTGTCAAACACAACGAGATCGCTATCCAGGACGCTGCAACGTCACGGATTGTTGTCGTTCTCTTTGCAAAGTTGCTGAGTGTGACGGTACCTTTAGACTTGGCCATTCAGAAACATTAACGAGATAGTTGAAAGCCCAGGTTAATTTTAATCCTAAATGCTTATCTATCTGTCATAATCTAATCTTTTTTCTAATACACTTTATTAGTTTTAAGTTGTCTTTTATAGGTTTTCTTGTTTAAACAAAGAGTAATACATTGCAATCCAAATGATACATTGCAATACAAATAACCAGATAAACAACAAGATAAGCAGGGACACAATGTTTAACTAACGCGCCAATATGTAAAATATTCGTCTGATATGGGTGTCTCTATCGAACCCAAAAGTCCATAACATCGATATATTTTATGACAAATCATTCCAGAAGTCAGTTACTTTACTCAGTCTTAGTATCTTGAGTTGACACTTCCAACGGCAGAAGATGTCTAGTACCTCCGTCTGCGGTAGCATAAATTGTCATATCCATTCCTGCCTCTAGTGAAGCAGGCTATCTTCAGCTCCAGTGTCTCCTACTTTCATTGCACTGTATACACTGATGGTGTCCAATATGTATTGTTGTTTCGTAAAGAAGATATTTAACAAATTACAAAGGAGTTAAACAGAGAAGAAGGGAAGGTAGTTTAGGTAATTGTCTAGGAGTGAGGTAGGTGGATGGCAAGAGGGAATATTGGTGGATCTCACTGATAGCCTATTTATTTTCTGAAGGCGTAGTAATTTTCTAATACACTTTAATTAAAAAGTCCCTATCCTTCCAACACTGCACTATCTAACTGCTTTATTATATTATTTACTTCCTCAATGAGAGTGCATGCTGGGACACTCAAACAAAGCGTCATCAGGGGACAGTTACTGCCGCAGCCTCTGCCCCCTCCCTGAAATGAAGCGTCATCAGTGACCTCTGTTTCATGGGCTGGGCTAGTCTCTGCACTATTCAACATGCACTGTTTGTCAATTCTGACGTATGCTCAGTGGATTTTTGTCACTGTGCAATATGCTCTCTTTTGCCAACGCTGATCAGAAGTAACGAGCCGGCAGGAGATAACACTATTAGTGCAGAGACCAGCACAGGTCCGCAAGTGACGTCTCTTGATATTCAGTTCATGGAAAGATGTAACAACATTTCCCTTTAAAATTTGTTGGTACACTTTATAAGTCATTGTTCCATCAATAACGTCACGCTATCCTGGCACAGGTGCAAGAAAACAGGCCTAAACCATGATACGACCACCACCGTATTTCACACAGAGTGATTATATAAACCAAAAAGCTCTACTTATGTCTTATCCATTCACACAACATTGTTCAATAGCCTTCTGGCTTGTCCAGATGATCTTTAGAAAACTGATTACAGGCTTTCAATGTTGTTATTGAAAAGCAGTGGCTTTCTCCTTGAAAACCTGCCAAGTACAACATTGTTGTCCAGTGTTATGATGAACTCATCTAGACTAACAGTTGCTAATGTGGTAGAGGCCTTTAGTTACTGAGAGGTTACCTTGGGTTCCTTTGTGCCCTTGCAGACTATAATTACTCTTGGACTGATCGACCACTCCTGTAGAGGGTGATAATTGCGTTGACTTTCCTCCGTTTGTAGACAATCTGTGTGACTCTGGATTTTTGGAGTCAAAACTCTTTAGAGATGGTTTTCTAATCTTTTCCAGTTTTAGGAGCATCATCAATTCTTTTTTTGAGGTTCTAAGAAATGTCTTTTATTGTGTTGTGACAATCTATTTTGATAGACTCCTGTTCTTTAAATAAAACAAGTCAACCAATCACACGTGATAGTCATCCTATTGATTGAAAACACCAGTATCTAATTTCACCTTAAAGATATCTGCTAATTCTGAAGGTTCACCTATTTTTGCCACTCCTACTGTATATATGTGATACTGGATCATTTTCCTCATTTAAAAAATTTCAAAGTGTAAAAGACTAATCTGTTTTATTTGGTTCTATTTATCTACTTTTAGGACTTGCATAAAAATCTATGTAGTTTTACGTGACATTTGTAGTCATTATAAACATTTTGAGATAATGCAAAGACCACTGGAGTAAGACGCACCAAACTCATTAAGAGGCATACATGCATCTGCATTTGGCGTGTCTTTCAGCTGCCATGCGCTAGAAATAGAAATCTACTCCAGTCATAGGCTGGAGAACATTTCCACTATAGTTTAAGCCGCTTTTGTGGCAGAAATTATAACGAATTTGTTGGTTCCCCCCACTAGACCACAATCCAATTGTTAAGCTCCTCCTAGATGAAAAAAAAGCAAAAACGAACAAAACTGGAGTCATAACAGCAAAACTCACAATTTTTTGGCGATATGACATATTGTGCAAACCATTTCACAACAGTTTTCTGGCACAAATTGTTTTATGAATCGGGCTCTAAAACTTTGCTTTTTAGAAGGGTACATCGATTAAAAAGGTGATCACAAAGCATGCTCCTGCCAGGTTGTCAACGCTTCTTCGCAATGACCTTGTCACTTCTACAGTAGAGATAAAAGCCAAGCATAAAAATGAGATAAGCCTCCATCAACCCATGAAACTGAGAGATCTTATATATTGTTATGGTCTTTCAGGAAAACAATCAATCCAATATTTGCGTTATCTATCAGTGATAATTTTAAGAGAAAGTTTGTTGACTGAAATTATAGTGCACATTTAACATTTATAAATCTTATAGGTGGATTTTCTCCTAAAATATCTCTTATTCCTGTATATTCTGGTGCAGTCAGCAAAGTGTTTCCATTCACTGCCTTAATAGCCATGGGATTTATTTCTCTAATAAATTTAATGATCAATTCATTCTTGTCACCGCAGCTCTTCCCCAAATCAATTATAGCAAATTTAAATATAATCACTTGCTCATCCTTTTTAACTCAGGGCCTCGTCAAACAATTCATTTCCATTAATGAATTACTGCCCCTGCCTGATCCCATTTTATTCAGATGTAATACTCTTCAGGTTAACAGATATGGAAATCAGAATTTCAACCCAATAACAATTTTTTGTAAGACAGAACACTTGAGAGAATAAGTTTGTAATATGAAACGTAACACAAAGACAAAGAGCAGGAGAACTGTAACGAGGTTTTCCAGGACTTTAATATTGATGAATTATATTAAGATACAGTCATATGAAAAAGTTTGGGCACCCCTATTAATCTTAAGCTTAATGTTTTATAAAAATTGTTTTTTTTGCAACAGCTATTTCAGTTTCATATATCTAATAACTGTCGGACACAGTAATGTTTCTGCCTTGAAATGAGGTTTATTGTACTAACAGAAAATTTGCAATCTGCATTCAAACAAAATTTGACAGGTGCATAAGTATGGGCACCCTTATCATTTTCTTGTTTTAAATACTCCTACCTACTTTTTACTGACTTACTAAAGCACTTTTTTTGGTTTTGTAACCTCATTGAGCTTTGAACTTCATAGCCAGGTGTATGCAATCAGGAGAAAAGCTACTTAAAGTGGCCACTTGCAAGTTGTTCTCCTGTTTGAATCTCCTCTGAAGAGTGGCATCATGGGCTCCTCAAAACAACTGTCAAATGATCTGAAAACAAAGATTATTCAACATAGTTGTTCAGGGGAAGGATACAAAAAGCTGTCTCAGAGATTTAACCTGTCAATTTCCACTGTGAGGAACATAGTAAGGAAATGGAAGAACACAGGTACAGTTCTTGTTAAGGCCAGAAGTGGCAGGCCAAGAAAAACATCAGAAAGGCAGAGAAGAGTGGTGAGATCAGTCAAGGACAATCCTCAGACCATCTCCAGAGAGCTGCAGCATCAATTTGCTGCAGATGGTGTCACTGTGCATCGGTCAACTATACAACGCACTGTGTTTTTTTGCCGCCATGCATAACGCCTTTTTGTATTACCAAACAACTCAATCTTGGTTTCATGAGTCCACAGGACCTTCTTCCAAAAAGAAATTGGCTTCTCCAAATGTGCTTTTGCATACCTCAGCCAACTCTGTTTGTGGCGTGCTTGCAGAAACGGCTTCTTTCGCATCACTCTCCCATACAGCTTCTCCTTGTGCAAAGTGCGTTGTATAGTTGACCGATGCACAGTGACACCATCTGCAGCAAGTTGATGCTGCAGCTCTCTGGAGGTGGCCTGAGGATTGTCCTTGACTGATCTCACCATTCTTCTTCTCTGCCTTTCTGATGTTTTTCTTGGCCTGCCACTTCTGGCCTTAACAAGAACTGTACCTGTGTTCTTCCATTTCCTTACTATGTTCCTCACAGTGGAAATTGACAGGTTAAATCTCTGAGACAGCTTTTTGTATCCTTGCCCTGAACAACTATGTTGAATAATCTTTGTTTTCAGATCATTTGACAGTTGTTTTGAGGAGCCCATGATGCCACTCTTCGGAGGAGATTTAAACAGCAAGTGGCCACTTTAAGTAGCTTTTCTCATGATTGCATACACCTGGCTATGAAGTTCAAAGCTTAATGAGGTTACAAAACCAAAAAAAGTGCTTTAGTAAGTCAGTAAAAAGTAGGTAGGAGTATTTAAACCAAGAAAATGATAAGGGTGCCCATACTTATGCACCATGCGTCAAATTTTGTTTGAAAGCAGATTGCACATTTTCTGTTAGTACAATAAACCTCATTTCAAGGCAGAAACATTACTGTGTCCACCATTGAACACAGATGCAGGTGCTATGATGTTCAGCAGACCGGTCTGCTGAACATCATAGCACCTGCATCTGTGTTCAATGGTTCTTACTCTGACTGCCTCCTGATGAACCGTAGTTCGGGGAAACGCGTCGAGGCGACTACTGGGAAGCTAAGTGGTTCATCTGGGATTATGACCCCCTCTTTGCTATCCATAACAAACTGTTGTTGATATCAGACTGTATATTGAAGGTGTTTGCCATTATCATTTATTTATATCTCTAAGGCAACATTTATTAGCCGCTTGCTACAGGGCCAGAATGCCGCACTGATTGTGCTATTGAGGTTACCATTGAGTTTACCTTATTTGAGGCCTAAGCGAGACTGTTTTCTGTACAGTCTAGTATATGTATATCTTTGTTTGAACCATCTTTTTGTATCATTGATGACTACTCCCCGTGCCATCTTTTTGTCCTTTATGCATCTAACTACATTTTGAGATACTAATATATTTATAGATGCTATTAGAAAATACAGATTTACATCCACAATAGTTCGCAGTATATATATAATCATTGTTGGACAATTGAAATATATCGGGGGGGTTTTATGTGCACCTAGCGTGGCTTCTCTACACTATAATTCATTTCTTTCAATTGCTCATTGATTTCTCACCTTCAGTGCAATAGTTGGTCAATAGGGTGAGCAGTGGATAGCCGCCGTTGAGTGGGGGCGCCAGAATCGTTTCTATCAGGGTGCCAACCTCCACTGCTAGGAAGGGAGAGCAGTCTAGTGTAGGGATATCTGATAGGATAGGTGCACAGTTCGATCCTGTTTAGGGTCATTTCACTGGGAAATTGGTATTTTTAAAGTATATTCAATAAAAGAATTTTTAAGGGATTACATGTTCACAAAGTATATTATTTTTCCCTTTTTGTGCTTTTTTTGCTATCTAAATGTTTAGAGAATAGAAACATTACTGTGTCCAACAGTTATTAGATATATGAAACTGAAATAGCTGTTGCAAAAAAAAAACATTTTTATAAAACATTAAGCTTAAGATTAATAGGGGTGCCCAAACTTTTTCATATGACTGTAAATAATCAATTTCAGATCATTGAGAATCCAAGTCCTGCCACCCCAACCAATCAGCGAATCGAGGGTAACTAGGCACAGTTCCTTAAAGCTATGTAGTGGTCGTGAGTGGTACTGTGAGCGCTAAGGCCATGTGCACACATTCAGTATTTTTCGCGTTTTTTTCGCGTTTTTTCGCTATAAAAATGTGATAAAAACGCGAAAAAAACGCTAACATATGCCTCCTATTATTTACAGTGTATTCTGCATTTTTTGTGCAAATGTAGCCTTTTTTTCCGCAAAAAAACGCATTGCGGAAAAAAAAGCAACATGTTCATTAAAATGCGGAATTGCGGGGATTCCGCACACCTAGGAGTGCATTGATCTGCTTACTTCCCGCACGGGGCTGTGCACACCATGCGGGAAGTAAGCAGATTATGTGCGGTTGGTACCCAGGGTGGAGGAGAGGAGACTCTCCTCCACGGACTGGGCTCCATATAATTGGTAAAAAAAAAAAAGAATTAAAATAAAAAATAGTCCTATACTCACCCTCTGATGGCCCCCGAAGTGTTCCCGCCTCTCCGGTGCATGCTCTCTCTTCCGTTCCTATAGATGGTGTGGTTCAGGACCTGTGATGACGTCACTGTCTTGTGATTGGTCACGTGACCGCTCACGCGACCAATCACAAGCCGCGACGTCATCGAAGGTCCTGATCCACACGGGCATCTATAGGAAAGGACGCCGCTGAGGAGATTGGCAGTCTGCAGAGGGTGAGTATAACCATTTTTTTATTTTCTTTATTATTTTTAAACATTCTATCTTTTACTATAGATGCTGCATAGGCAGCATATATAGTAAAAAGTTGGTCACACTTGTCAAACACTTTGTTTGACAAGTGTGACCAACCTGTCAGTCAGTTTTCCAAGCGATGCTACAGATTGCTTGGAAAACTTTAGCATTCTGCAAGCTAATTACGCTTGCAGAATGCTAAAAAAAAGCGAAAAAAAAAAAAACGGAAAAAAAACGCAAAAAAAAAATGCGGATTTCTTGCAGAAAATTTCCGGTTTTCTTCAGGAAATTTCTGCAAGAAATCCGGACGTGTGCACATACCCTAACACTAGTGGATTGTAGAAAACCTGCAGTACCATTTACAGCCATAACACAATTTATGGAGCTGTGCCACTTCTGGTGCAAAATGAATTCTTAAAGGGAACCTAACAGTTGATACATGCTGCCCAAACCGCGTCGAGCATGTATCAGCCACCGGCTGTACGATCACAGCCATGTATAGATTTCTCTGGAATGCTGCGGCGTTTCAGAATAAAACATACTTTTAATAGCTGCTGCAAACTGAGCTGCATTGTGCACTAGTCGTACAGGCGAGTCCTCAACGTCTTCTCCCCACCCGCTGAGAGTGACTGACAAGCCTCTCTCTAGACGAAAACATAGGCAAGGGGCTTGTCAGTCACTCTCAGCGGGAGGGGAGGAGACGCCAAGGACCCACCTGTATGACTAGTGTATGGTGCAGCTTGGTCCCTGATGACTATTAAAAGTATATATTTATCTGAAACGCGTTTCAGAGAAAGACATGCATGGCTGAGATCGTACAGCTAGGGGCCGATACATGCTGGGCACAGATTTTGTGCAACTCTGCTGCGCGACTAATCCACCTGTCCCCCGCTATTCTCCAGCCTCTCCCCTCTGTCAATCCCTTCACTGGCTCCTCATTACCCAGAGACTCCGGTACAAAACCCTAACCATGGCATACAAAGCCATCCACAACCTGTCTCCTCCATACATCTGTGACCTCGTCTCCCGGTACTTACCTACACGCAACCTCCGATCCTCACAAGATCTCCTTCTCTACTCCCCTCTTATCTCCTCTTCCCACAATCGCATACAAGATTTCTCCAGCGCATCCACCCTGCTCTGGAACCCTCTACCACAACATATCAGACTCTCACCTACCATTGAAACCTTCAAAAAAGAACCTGAAGACTCACCTCTTCCGACAAGCCTACAACCTGCAGTAACCACCGATCGACCAAACCACTGCACAACCAACTCTATCCTCACCTACTGTATCCTCGCCCATCCCTTTTTAGATTGTGAGCCCTCGCGGGCAGGGTCCTCCCTCCTACTGTACCAGTTGTGACTTGTATTGTTCAAGATATTGTACCTGTTTTTATTACGTATACCCCTCCTCACATGTAAAGCGCCATGGAATAAATGGCGCTATAACAATAAATAATAATAATATATCACCTGTTAGGTTCCCTTTAAATCAGTGGATGGGCGGCTTATCCTAAAGTTAGGTTATTAATAGGGATACGTAAACTGATTTGATACAACTGGAATTTGTGTTGAATTTGCATGAGTTCAATGAACCAGCCAAATTTGAACAATTTGGCGCCACCACTCATCAGACTCTCCAGATTCATGAAGGTCCTTTGCTAGGTGAAGAGAATGGGGCATCAGACTGCGCTGCTTGCCTGTCAGGATAATGTACCAGAGAAGTCCAAGTAGATGTAATAGAAAATAGACTTTATTTCTACGCGTTTCGTGGTGATCACACCACTTCCTCAGGACAGTCTATACACATACACATACAGGGTCTTGTATTTATAGCAAAAGAAGGCACATGGAGACGCCTTCTTTCAAAAAAACACCACACCCAGTGGGCGGGGAATCCGACTTAAACACATATTCAAACACATATGTACATTATAAAACATACGAAACTATCATGAAATATAATTGAGTATAGAACTTAAAACCATTGCTCATACATGTTAAAATCTAAATACAAAAAAACACATTAAAAAGAGTAGTAAAGCAAACGAATACCTTTTGCAAGCTGGGGGAGTGCTAGAACCTACGGTGTTAAAACATTTATTCTTTGTGAGGACCCTGCTACTGACGTTTTGAACCATTGAGCCATGGGTGGATTTGATTGGATTGTTTTGTTTGGTGGTAGTTTCACAAGAGTCTGTGAAATCAAAGAGATAACAGGGAAAAAAAAAAAAAAAAAAATCTTTGAGATCTCTTTTTTCTTTTTTTCCCCTTCTCTTTTTTTTTTTTCTCCTTTCTCCCCCTTCTCCTCTCTTATAACGTGCAGAGGAATAATGAACTTCTACAGGGGAACAGAGCAGAATCCATAGAAATATCCAAATCAATTGAACAAATCAGTTGTTTCGTTGAGTCCATGGGGATTTATAGTGTTCAGCTTGTGAATCCAGAAGATCTCTTTTCTGTTGAGAGTCTGGACTCGATTAGGATTATCAAGGGGGACATGGTCAATAGGGATCACCCTGAAGGAGATCCTTTTGTTGTGATATATCGCATAATGCCTGGAAAGGCCATGCTGTAAAAATCCTTATATTATACCTGTGTGAGTTTATTCTTTTATGTAGCGGTTGCATTGTCCTGCCCACATATAATTTCTTACATTCACATATAATCACATAGATGACAAAACTGGATTGGCAAGTCAAATGGTATTTGATTTGAAACTCATCTGAATTTCCACTGTCTGATGAAAAAGTTTTTGCATCATGAATGATGCTGGAGCAGCATAGGCATCTCGGGATGCCACATCTATAGGAGCCTTGCCTGGGCTTTTTTGTAGAGGGATTGAGATCCTCTTTTTTCTTTAGCCGGCTGGGGGCCAACATGTTTTTCAATGTTGGGGCCCTTTGAAACGTTATCAGGGGATTGGTGGGAAGAAGCTTCCCCAATATGGGATCATTAAGAAGTATGCCCCAATGTTTTTCCAGAACCAGACGAATTCTCTTGTTCTGGGCTGAAAAAGTAGTAATAAAATTGAAGCTGAACTTAGTATCAGATACTGATTTTTTTGTTTTTATATTATTAGAGATTAAGTCTATCTGTTCTATTTTTTTGCTTTCAGAGAAGGCTCTATGGATCAATTTTTTGGGGTAGCTTCTTTCAAGAAATCTATGTGATAAAACTTTTGATTGGTTAATGAAATCTATGTCCATACTGCAGTTTCTCTTGATTCTTTTGTATTGGTTGAGTGGAATATTTCTCAACCATTTGGTGTAGTGTCCACTTTGATAGTGAACATAACTGTTCGCATCCACAGGTTTGAAGTAGGTTCTTGTATGAATTTTTATATTGTCATGAAAAAAAGTGAGGTCAAGGAAGTCAACTGTGTCAGGGTTTACTACGGGGGTGAAACCCAAACCCCAGGTGTTATCTTCAATGCTCCTGAGGAATGACCCCACATCATCGTTTGAATTATCATAAATAAAGAATAAATCATCTATGTAACGTTTGTAAATGATGATGTTGGGTGCATGTATACTGCTGTATATGAAGATGGACTCGAAGATGTCCATAAACAAATTTGCATAAGTTGGTGCCACCTTCGAGCCCATCGCGGTCCCAAGTATCTGATGGTATAGGGTATCTTGAAAGGTAAAGAAGCCCAGCTGGCTAAAGAAAAAAGAGGATCTCTCATCCCTCTACAAAAAAGCCCAGGCAAGGCTCCTATAGATGTGGCATCCCGAGATGCCTATGCTGCTCCAGCATCATTCATGATGCAAAAACTTTTTCATCAGACAGTAGAAATTCAGATGAGTTTCAAATCAAATACCATTTGACTTGCCAATCCAGTTTTGTCATCTATGTGATTATATGTGAATGTAAGAAATTATATGTGGGCAGGACAACGCAACCACTGCATAAAAGAATAAACTCACACAGGTATAATATAAAAGAAGGATTTTTACAGCATGGCCTTTCCAGGCATTATGCAATATATCACAACAAAAGGATCTCCTTCAGGGTGATCCCTATTGACCATGTCCCCCTTGATAATCCTAATCGAGTTCAGACTCTCAACAGAAAAGAGATCTTCTGGATTCACAAGCTGAACACTATAAATCCTCATGGACTCAACGAAACAACTGATTTGTTCAATTGATTTGGATATTTCTATGGATTCTGCTCTGTTCCCCTGTAGAAGTTCATTATTCCTCTGCACGTTATAAGAGAGGAGAAGGGGGAGAAAGGAGAAAAAAAAAAAAAGAGAAGGGAAAAAAAGAAAAAAGAGATCTCAAAGATTTTTTTTTTTTTCCCTGTTATCTCTTTGATTTCACAGACTCTTGTGAAACTACCACCAAACAAAACAATCCAATCAAATCCACCCATGGCTCAATGGTTCAAAACGTCAGTAGCAGGGTCCTGACAAAGAATAAATGTTTTAACACCGTAGGTTCTAGCACTCCCCCAGCTTGCAAAAGGTATTCGTTTGCTTTACTACTCTTTTTAATGTGTTTTTTTGTATTTAGATTTTAACATGTATGAGCAATGGTTTTAAGTTCTATACTCAATTATATTTCATGATAGTTTCGTATGTTTTATAATGTACATATGTGTTTGAATATGTGTTTAAGTCGGATTCCCCGCCCACTGGGTGTGGTGTTTTTTTGAAAGAAGGCGTCTCCATGTGCCTTCTTTTGCTATAAATACAAGACCCTGTATGTGTATGTGTATAGACTGTCCTGAGGAAGTGGTGTGATCACCACGAAACGCGTAGAAATAAAGTCTATTCTCTATTACATCTACTTGGACTTCTCTGGTACATTATCCTGACAGGCGAACAGCGCATCTTCACCTAGCAAAGGATCATCACACCGGGGCTTGCAGCAGCCGCCAATGCTAAGTGCAGTGGTTGTGTCTTACACAACCATAATAGGTGAGTGAATTCATACTATCTCTCACGAATATTCCCTTTTTTCTCGGATAAGACCCTATTTGCGCTCTATATTCCTTCTAGCTACCCAGATTCATGAAGAGGCATGCACCTCTTCATAAGTCAGGAGTGTCTGACTCAAGCACTCCCCCTCATCAACACCCATTTTATTAGTCAAATACTATGTATGTACACGCTGTTATTTTTGGGGAGTGCCGTGTATCTAGCATTTCTACAACGTTCCTTTTTGTGAAGGGAAAATTGTGGTAAAACGATACAAAGGGGAAGTAAAAAAACACAGACGTTTAACCGTGTTACTGTCTATCTCATAAATTGTGTGTATCAAAGATTGCTGATTTTTTCGCACACCAGTTTTATTTCTCAAATTTTAAGTCTGTTCATACCACATCAATACAGTGGCCTGTTGCTGCTGCTGTTGTTTGGTTCTGTACATAGCATTTCATGGCAAGGTGGGAAATTATATAAAAAAATGCATTTAACTGTGTGACTACCTTACAAATTCTATGTCTCAAAAATTACAAATGTTTTCCACACCATCTCTTTTTGCGAAATGGAGAAAACAGTGACAGTGAAAAGAATTATAATTCTAGAGTTAAAAAAACTATGGTAAAAGAAAAATTGCAATGGTGTATGGACCGGCTATTGTAAAAGATAAGTCCCTTCATACTACGGCATGTGACCATAAGAATGTGGCAGTCGCAAGCAGCAGCACCACCACCATTGGCACCAGCCATCCAGGCAGTAATATTGCCAAACACAGGTTCTAATTGTCCTATTTTGCTTTTGGCAAACATACTAGTGGGAAGGAGGCAGAGGACCGTATTGACTATTGGGCACACAAGTCATCTTATTTGCAGTAGGATTATGTTACCTCTGACGGTGACACCACTAGCTTGAATCAGTGAACTGCACATACATTTTCTTCTTATGTCATATAAGGCAATCTTTTCAATTGCATAATTTCAATTCTGTCAATAACATCTCAGTCTTTTCTGACAAGTGATCCCCCACATAACAGAATTTCAGGTATTAAACATAATTTACTGTACGACTTCTTCTAGTTGAAGCATTGGATGAGATGAACAGTCACTGTATGGAGTTAAATGACATGGGTAAAGAGTAATTCGAAAATGTCACTCAAATACTTTATAGTGTTGGTAGTGGTTGTAGTGGCACCATCATCCGTGGTGGTAGGGGCACTAGCAGCCGAGGTGATGGAAGCATTCTGAGTCAGGACAAATTTGTAGGTGAGAATAAAAATGGGCTCAAGGAGATTAGTACATTTCCAACACTAAGGGTACTGTCACACAGTACCATTTTGATCGCTACGACGGTACGATTCGTGACGTTCTAGCGATATCGTTACGATATCGCAGTGTCTGACACGCAGCAGAGATCAGGGATCCTGCTGAGAATCGTACGTCGTAGCAGATCGTGTGGAACTTTCTTTCGTCGCTTGATTACCCGCTGACATCGCTGGATCGTTGTGTGTGACAGCGATCCAGCGATGTGTTCGTTTGTAACCAGGGTAAACATCGGGTAACTAAGCGCAGGGCCGCGCTTAGTAACCCGATGTTTACCGTGGTTACCAGCGTAAACGTAAAAAAACAAACAGTACATACTTACATTCCGGTGTCTGTCCTCCGGCGTCTCAGCTTCTCTCCACTGTGTGAGCGCCGGCCGGCCAGAAAGCGAGCACAGCGGTGACGTCTGACGTCACCGCTGTGCTTTCCGGCTATGGCGCTTACACAGTGGAGAGAAGCAGAACGCCGGGGACAGACACCGGAATGTAAGTATGTACTGTTTGTTTTTTTTACGTTTACGCTGGTAACCACGGTAAACATCGGGTTACTAAGCGCGGCCCTGCGCTTAGTTACCCGATGTTTACCCTGGTTACCGGGGACTTCGGCATCGCTCCAGCGCCGTGATTGCAACGTGTGACCGCAGTCTACGACGCTGGAGCGATAATCATACGATCGCTGCGACGTCACGGATCGTGCCGTCGTAGCGATCAAAATGGTACTGTGTGACAGTACCCTAAGACAACTGTCAGGGATGATGATAATGGACTGGACATGAGAGCCAAGCCAGGACCTGGGAACTAGGATAATCGATTGAACCTGGGAATGTTGTTTCAGAGGAGGAGGATCATTGAGTAGTCGATAACATCCTGAGTCAACATATGGCAAAAATATTTTCGAGGAGCAGATATACATTTCCTGTGATCAGATTGGGAACAGGTGATGCCATAACTGATGCAGGTGGAGAAAGCTTATCAGCACCCGAAGGCTACCTTTGTGGCATGTCCTATCTGCTGTCATCTTGAGTGTAGGAATTCTTTTTACGCTGCCAGCCAACAAATCTTTTGCTTTGTTCAGGCTCTTCAGGAGGAAAATAAGCCATGGACATTAGTGGATAGTATTGTCGAAAAACGGTAAAGACACCAGCGGATTAGTATATGACTGGGGACAGGGTACTTACATTTAAAGCGCCACTCCAGTGCTGAAAAAGAAGCTGAAGTGGTGTTTTAAGTTTTTATAAAGACTCAATATTTACAACATTGACCCTTATTTTTCAAGAGCTCTGCAATTTGCCCTGGCATATAGGATATCAACTTCTGAGCCAAATCCTGACTGATGACAACCCATTCTTGCCTAATCAGTGTTTGGAGTTTATCACAATTTCTGTGTTTTTGTTTGCTTTGAAGAGTGACCACAAATTCTCAATTTGATTGAGACATGGGGACTTCCTTAGACCTGAAATGTCAAGGTTTTGTTCACCAAACCACTTAGCAATCAGTTTTGCCTTGTTACTTGGTGCTCCATCATGCAGGAAAAAAAGCATTGTTCTTCACCAAATTGCTCCTGTATGGTTGGGAGATGTTGTTCTTAGTGTATATTTAGGTCCTAGGTGTTATTTATTGCAGAATTCTTAAGCAAAATTGTGAGTTAGCCCACTGCCTTGGATTAAAAGCAACCTCACACATGGTTTCAGAATGCTTTACTATTGACAGGACTCATGGTAGCACTTATCTTTTCTTCTCCGGACAATCATTCTTCCAGATGTCATAAACAGCCTGAAAGGAGGGGTGCTTTATCAGAAAAAGTAATTTTACCCAAGACTCATAGAGTCTAATCCTTATATTTCATGCAGAATGTCAGTCTGTGAATGATGTTTTTCTTGGAGACAAGTAATTTCTTTGCTAACCTTCTTGACACTAGGCTAGCCATCAAAACCGCTGAACTGTGTGTGCAAATACCCTGGCTCCTGCCTGCTCCCACTCCTGAGCAAGTTCTGCACTGATGCTGAGCCGATCCCACAACTGAATCCTCTATAGGAGAATGTCATGGACTCATGGCAGTTGTTGGAGTTTCTTGGGTGCCCTAAAGCCTTAGTCACAGCAATTGAACCTCTCTCTGTGCTGTGAAGTTCTTGATGATCTGATAAATGGTTGATTTAGGGCAAACTTACAAGCAATGTACCTTATATACTCGAGTATAAGCCGACCTGAGTCTAAGCCGAGGCAACTAATTTTGCCACGGAAAACTGGGTAAACTTATTGACTCGAGTATAAGCTGGGTCTGCATTGTTCCCTCATTCCTGTCCTGGTGTGTATGGCTCCCCTCTCCTGTCCTGGTATGCATGGCTCCCCCATTCTGTCCTGGTATGCATGGCTCCTTATCCCCTATTCTTGCATGAATGGTTCCTATTAAAAAAAAACACAAAAACCATCCTACTCACCTTCCACGCACCCTCACAGCATCTTGTTGGTCCCAGCGCCTGCAGCTCTTCCTGTGTCGAGCGATCACGTAGCCCCGCTCATTAAGGTAATGAATATTCACGCCTATGGGAGTGGAGAGTCGTGCATATTCATTACCTTAATGAGCGGGGCCACGTGATGGCTCGGCACAGGAAGAAAAAACAGCAAAACAAGGCAGAGATGCTTACCTGCCTAGGCCTCCAAACAAATGCACTATCAGGATGCAGTGGACCCATGTGGTTATGGAAAAAACACAGGTGCAGCATAACCGATGAGGCAGCCACTTACGACCTACCAAACTAATGGAGGGGGTGGCTGCTTGGCACATTGCTGCAAATAAAAGACTTGTATGTGGCGCTGTTCACACAATCAAAATGCACAGCATCCAGGCAAGCCTAGTAGTGACACCCTTCTATTAGATCAGGCGGGCCTGCCCAGCGCTATCCAAATGCACCCCATGTGAACAGACACCACAGTTTACAAGACAAAAATGGGCCCAACTGCACCCCGGAAAAAAGTGCAAAAAACACATAAAATTTTTTTTTTATGTGAGGTATTAGTTGATATTTTGGCCAAAATAAAGAAGCTCATGACCCGCGTCAAGGGTCCCCACACTCATGAGTCCTAAATCTTAATAGCAAAAGCACAAAAAGAGGATTCAAAGATCCTCCAAAAATTAGAAAAAAAACAGCAAAACACCTGTGTGTGCACCTGTGTTTTTTCCATCATAACCACATGGGTCCACTGCATCCTGATAGTGCATTTGTTTGGAGGCCTAGGCAGGTAAGCATCTCTGCCTTGTTTTGCTGTTTTTTCTAATTTTTGGAGGATCTTTGAATCCTCTTTTTGTGCTTTTGCTAGATCTCGGCACAGGAAGAGCTGCAGGTGCCGGGAGTAGCGAGATGCTGTGAGGGCACCGGGACCAATGAAATGCTGCGAGGGCACACAGGAGGGTGAGTAGGATGTCTTCTGGAAGCTGGCGGCTGCGGATGTCACTGTGCGCGCTATAAGAGAAATGAATATTCATTTCTCTTTAACAGCAGCACAGGCTTTAGCCACGGCTGCCGCCTCCTGCCTCTGTCACCTGCTGCTCCCCCTCCCACACCAGTTTTCTGGGACAACTGACTCGTGTATAAGCCGAGGGGGGGTTTTCAGCACAAAAAGTGTGTTGAAAAACTCGGCTTATACAAGAGTATATACGGTACTTGTTTCTACAGTCCTTTTGTTGTAAAGCAAAGATGACTGCATGCATTTCCTAGAAAGTAACTGTCACAATTCCACGACTGAGAGTCCTAGGGTTGCAGTGAATGACAGCTCAGCTGCACTATAGAATCAGGGGCGTGCAGGGCTGTCAGTATTGTTAGTGACAGCCCAGGGCTCAATCATATCATTGGCTGGGACATGCTGGGCTATCAATATTGTGGTTGACAAACAAGTCGATCAATCTGGCTGGGCTTTCTGGGTTTCTTCCAGGTGTCACCCGTTCTGGTTGATTACCTGGCAATTTAGCTGGCTGACAATGGTCAGATCAGTGCCAGTCGTAGCTTTGCTTGCTTGTGTGTGTGCCTTGTTCTCTGTGTTGAGCTATTTAAATATTTGTTGCCTAGCCTTGGAATTTGACTTTGGTCATTCTTTTGCCTTACCCTTTTGCCTTTGATGTGCTCTCATTGTCTCACAGCTTGTCCGTGAGAAGTGACTAAGTTTCACAGAAACCATGGTTAACTGAAAAAGACAATGAGCTCAAGCACCAGCTGTCTTTTAAAGCAACCTGTAGAGCCGTTGTCCCTGCATGATCCCCTTTCTCCTGTCCCCGGCAGGGACGCCAACTTACTCATTGTTCCGGCTCTCAGCTCGCGCCTCCTCCTACGGCCTCAGGATCTGTCACGCCCGGCCAATCCTCGCGCACTACGCTTATGATGCGCAAGCTCCCCATCTCTTAAAGAGATAGAGCACACTATCCTAAAGTGTCCCAGCCATTAGCTGGGAGACAGCTATTATTTAAGGCACCTCCGCCTTTTGGGAGGTGCCAGAGCAATGTGTTCACTCTGCTTGTTTGCACGCTTCCTAGGTCTCAGGTCCCCTGTTCTAGTATACCAGTCCACACCTGCCTGTACTTGCCTGCATCTTCCATACCTGCCTGTGTACCTTCCAGCACCTGCTGTGTCGGCCTTTATACCAGCCGTACCTGCCAGCACATGCCATGTCTGCCTGTATACCAGCCGTATCTGTCATCACCTGCCGCACCAGTCTGATTACCTTCCAGCACCTGCCGTGCCAGTCTGCACACCAGCTATACTTGCCTGCACCTGCCTTGCCTACCTATATATCAGACGTACCTGGCAGCACCTGCCGTGCATGCTTGTATACCAGACGTACCTGGCAGCACCTCCTGTACCAGTCTGTATACCAGCCGTACCCGCCTGCACCTGCCTTGTCTTCCAGTATACCTGCTGTGCCTGCTTGTAACAGCTGAGCCTTCCATTCTTGGCCATTCCAGCCTTCTGCCCCTTTGAGGGTCTGCTGCCGTGTATCGGAGATCCATCCTGGAGTAGCACCTGGCATCGATCTGGAGCCAATTCTAACCACAGCTTCCGGGGCTCTAGTGAAGAGTCAGGTGTTCGAATAGTTACGCTGCTCCAGGCTCTCCTCAGTCCATGGCACAATGGTTCCACTACCAAATATGTTACACAACCAGTCTGCTCTCACAATTCAATCAGCATGACAAGGTAATATCAGCTGCCTTGTCCTCATTAACACTTTCTAATAAGCTAATGGGAATATTAATTTTCGTGGCAAGAAATGACTTTGCATTTTTTTTGCAATTTATATATTCACTCTTTATAACAATCTAGCATATTCACAAATTGCAATTATAAGAACTGAAGCAGTAAATTTTGTGAATACCAAAATTTGTGTCTCAAAAACTTTGGCTACAACTGTACAACTGGGACTTCTGGTAAGTGATAATGCAAGCAACATTCTCTCTGCATGATGCACATTCTAAATGTGATTGTGCCATTTTTAAAAAAAATATATTCACTTGAGGAAGGTGATGCCAATGGGCAGGAGAATATCTGAGCATTTTAACCATTCTTTCGCTATGAAGTAATACCCTTCAGGCTTGCATGAGCACAGTCTGCTTTGCGATGTTGCAACACAATGAAATTTAACGCTGCATATGTTGGAGTATCTGTACAAGCAGCAAAAAGTGGTTACTGATTACAGCGGCATGTAAAAGTCTGGGCACCCCTGGTCAAAATGACGGTTATTGTGAACATATTGTGGGCCTAAAGTTAAAGATGACACATTTCCTTTGTATTTTAGGCAAACATATACAGGGTGGTCCAAAAGTAGGTGGACAGTATGTGTAATAGGGTTATGAAGGGGGAGATTTATCAAACATGGTGTAAAGTGAAACTGTCTCAGTTGCCCTTAGCAACCAATCAGATTCCACTTTTCATTCTTCACAGACACTTTGGAAAATGAAAGGTGGCATCTGATTGGTTGCTAAGGGCAACTGAGTCAGTTTCACAGATCCAGTTTTCACAGATAAATCTCCCCAAATCTGTTTTCTTTTCAGATAATTCAGATAACCAATAATGGCAAATAATTTAAATACAGATAAAAGAAAATGGATTTAAAAAGAGTATTGGAAATCTCAAAATGCTGAAACAGTTAGAGCAAATTGGGTTGAAACATTTGGTACTCAAGCCCCAAAGAGACAAATCATTTACCGCATTCGTGACAAATTCGATGCCAATGGCTCAATCCTTAATGTTCCAAAAACTGGTCGACCCAAAACAGCCTGTACAGAAAATACTAAAGAACTTGTTGCTGAAACATTTGTTCAGAGTCCAAAAAAGTCCACCAGAAGAGTCTCTTTAGAATTGGGAATTTCACGAGCTTCCATGACGCGAATCCTTGGAGGATGATCCAGACAGGCGGCTGCAATTTAGTGAGATTATGCTTAATGAAATTGAAGAAAATCC
Source organism: Ranitomeya variabilis (assembly GCF_051348905.1). Lineage (NCBI taxonomy): Eukaryota > Metazoa > Chordata > Amphibia > Anura > Dendrobatidae > Ranitomeya > Ranitomeya variabilis. Next base: position 66,042,616 of record NC_135237.1, read on the forward strand.
AGTAATTTTAGATAACATTATGTGGAGTGATGAAGCTTCTTTCAAATTATCTGGCCATATTAACAGACATAATTGTATTTAATGGTCTAATGAGAACATACATTTAACATTAGAGCAACAACTAAATGAGCCTGGTGTCAATGTTTGGGGTGGTATTTCAAGTTTTGGTGTTTTTAGACAATTTTGTTTTTTTGATGGAACAGTCACATGATATAAGTATCTCAAAATTCTAATGAATCAAGTTGTTCCCCAGTTACAGCAACAGCCTAATTCAAATGACCTTAACTTCCAACAAGATGGGGCCTCTCCACATTATTCAAGAGTAGTCCGCGAGTATCTTGATGAAACATTTCCTAATAAATGGATTGGCCGAAGAGGCCCACTTGATTGGCCGGCACGTTCACCAGACTTGACCCCAATGGATTTTTTCTTTTGGGGAGTACTCAAGGACAAAGCTTATAGTCAACAACCAAAAAGTGTCAGTGATTTGAAAAACTACATAAGAGATGCATTTCAAGAAATTAATACCCAAAGAGACTTGTGCAGAAATGTTTGTCGAAGCGTAAGAGGCAGACTTCAAAGCAGTGCAAATTGTGATGGAAACAGTTTGAGCACCTGCGTTGATAAAATTTAAGGGCTTTTGTATTATTGTTCAGAATAAAATTTGTCAATGTTATGCTTGTGTTAGCAAATATAATTTTATATACAAATCAAAATAAATGTTATTATTTTCTGTCCATCTACTTTTGGTCCACCCTGTATATATGTATATGTATGTCAGTGAGACACATATCTCTCTGTGTTCATCATCTCATTAAATACATTTACATTTGACCAGCTTGATTTTCCTGAAATTGCCTGCGCCCCCGACAACCAATGTGCGAAAATATTGCACGGGCCAACTAGTTTTATTAAAAAAGAAAAACTGAAATATCACATGGTCATAAGTATTCAGACCCTTTGCTCAGTATTGAGTAGAAGCACCCTTTTGAGCTACTACGGACATGAGTCTTCTTGAGCAGAGGTCCCCAACCGCCGGTCCGCGGACCAGGACCGGGCCGTTGGGGTTTTGCAGCCGGTCCGCGGCGCCGCTGACAGCGGCTAAACACGCCGGTTGTGCGGCTTGTCACACTCCAGCGCCGCAGCGTTCCTCACACTCCAGCGCCGCAGCGTTCGTCACACTCCAGCGCCGCAGCGTTCGTCATTCCCCCTTTGGTGGGCGGCCGTGGAGTTCGGGCGGAAGTCTCCTCCCCCTCATCCGCCACTCCCTCCTCCCATCTCCCGCTGTACGAGCAGGGCGGGCGGCTTCCACAGCCCGCCATGTATTTCCAGAGTCACCATGGGTGCCTGTGCGTGTGTGCGGGAACAGCGGGCTGGGCCCCTCTGAATGAAGGTATTACCGGCGGCTGTGCAGGGTCCATGTGTGGGGAGCTGGGGTATAAGATGTAGCAGTGCTGAATATTTTTTTGGTGATATGATTTCATGAAGTGGCCATGAAATCAATTAATCAATTGGTTTTTTACTGATGTAGCAGAGCTGAGTTTGTTATTTACTGTTTGTTACTCATGTGCTCTCAAGAGAAGTTATCGGTCCACACTGCACTGATAAAAGTACCACAAAGCTTTAGCATGAGGCCAGATGTAGCAGAGAGGAATGTGTCACTTGTAGATTTCATACACAGAGTGATTCATTTGTCGGGTTTATGAAACACTGAACACAGATGTAGCAGAGCTGATGGTGTCACAGCAGAGTACATTCATTAATGATTAATGAATGTACTCTGCTGTGACACCATCAGCTCTGCTACATCTGTGTTCAGTGTTTCATAAACCCGACAAATGAATCACTCTGTGTATGAAATCTACAAGTGAAACATTCATCTCTGCTACATCTGGCCTCATGCTAAAGCTTTGTGGTATTTTTATCAGTGCAGTGTGGACCGATAACTTCTCTTGAGAGCACATGATCAGTGACTAACACAGGTCTGCTACATCCGCACCGCCGTGCCGGAGGAAATGTTATGGAATGATCAGGAAACTGTCAAGGAGCGAAAGAAAAAGAACAAATCCAGCCCTGCTACATCTGAGTTACAATATTATTAGTGAACCATCACACAGCAGAGGGTTCGTCATAATGTATCAGTGCAGGATAGTTATAATATAAGCTCCATCCCTCCATAACCCCACCCCCATATGACCAAAGCCCCGCCCCTGCCCCACCCCCACCAGGCCATGGAAAACTGGTCTTGCTTAAAGCCGGTCCCTGGTGCAAAAAAGGTTGGGGACCTCTGTTCTTGAGGATGATGCAAGAAGTTTTTCACACCTGGATTTGGGGATCCTCTGCCATTCTTCCTTGCGGATCCTCTCCAGTTCCGTCAGGTTGGACGGTGAACGTTGGTGGACAGCCATTTTCAGGTCTCTCCAGAGATGCTCAATTGGGTTTAGGTCAGGGCTCTGGCTGGGCCAGTCAAGAATGGTCACAGTGTTGTTCTGAAGCCACTCCTTTGTTATTTTAGCAGTGTGCTTAGGGTCATTGTCTTGTTGGAAGGTGAACCTTCGGCCAAGTCTGAGGTCCAGAGCACTCTGGAAGAGGTTTTCATCCAGGATATCTCTGTTCTTGGCCACATTCATGTTTCTTTCAATGGCAACCAGTTGTCCTGTCCCTGCAGCTGAAAAACACCCCCATAACATGATGTTACCACCACTATGCTTCACTGTTGGGATGGTATTGGGCAGGTGATGAGCGGTGTCTGGTTTTCTCCACACATACCGCTTAGAATTATCAACAAAATGGTCTTTTGTCTCATCAGACCAGAGAATCTTATTTCTCATACCATGCATTGAAGTGAAGGACAGCATCCCATCCAGGTGAAAAAATCTTACTTTATTGTGCCAAAATGCGACATTTCAACCACAAGGGTCTTTTTCAAGCAGACCCTTGTGGTTGAAAGGTCGCATTTTGGCACAATAAAGTAAGATTTTTTCACCTGGATGGGATGCTCTCCTTCACTTCAATGCATGGTATGTACTCCTCCACTTGGGTCCAGTGGAATTAGGATGGGCATCCCTTTTGTCAGTTGTGCTGTCAGCCTCAATTTCTTATTTCTCATAGTCTGGGAGTCCTTCATGTGTTTTTTTTAGCAAACTCTATGCAGGCTTTCAGATGTCTTGCACTGAGGAGAGGTTTCCGTTGGGCCACTCTGCCATAAAGGCCTGACTGATGGAAAACTGTGGTGATAGTTGACTTTGTGGAACTTTCTCCCTACTGCATCTCTGGAGCTCAGGCACAGTGATCTTGGGGTTCTTCTTTACCTCTCTCACCAAGGCTCTTCTCCCACAATTGCTCAGTTTGGCTGGACGGCCGGGTCTAGGAAGACTTCTGGTGGTCCCAAACTTCTTACAGTTAAGGATTATGGAGGCCACTGTGCTCTTAGGAACCTTGAGTACTGCAGAAATTCTGTTGTAACCTTGGCCAGATCTGTGCCTTGCCACAATTCTGTCTTTGAGCTCCTTGGCCAGTTCCTTTGACCTCATGATTCTCAATTGGTCTGACATGCACTGTGAGCTGTGAGGTCTTATACAGTCAGATGTGTGCCTTTCCAAATCAAGTCCTATCAGTTTAATTAAACACAGCTGGACTCCAATGAAGTAGAACCATCTCAAAGAGGATCACAAGGAAATGGACAGCATGTGAGTTAAATATGAGTGTCTGAGCAAAGAGTCTGAATACTTATGACCATGTGATATTTCAGTTTTTCTTGTTTAATAAATTAAATAAACAAATAAATTTGCAAAAAATTCTACATTTTTTTTTTTTTCCAGTCAAGATGGGGTGCAGAGTGTACATTAATGTGAAAAAATGAACTTTTTTGAATTAACCAAATGGCTGCAATGAAACAAAGAGTGAAAAATTTAAAGGGGTCTGAATACTTTCCGTACCCACTGTATGTGTCCATATAGGATGATGGATAGAAAAAAAAGAAAAGCAGCATAAAAAAGCAAATGACCTTTTGTCTGAGTCTGTGTGTTTGTTTATAAAATTTTACTCTTTATCTACGTGAACATGTTGAACTATTACTATAGTATAAGATTGATTGTTAACCTATACATGATAGACATTTTAGATTTTTCACTAATTATTTTTTCTTTTCCTGCAAAATTTGAAAAATGTAAATAAAAATTACAATTTAAAAAAAAGAAAAGAAAATGAGGGTGCAAAGCTTCCCAGGCATAAGCCTAACCTAAGTAGTAGAACACAAAAATGGTAGCAGCACTCCAAAAATTGTGCAAATTATGGACTTTAGTTACCCAATGGACCATTAAAGTCCTATAATTTGCACTATTTTTGGAGTGCTACTTTCTTTTCTTTGTTCTAGATAGATAGAGTCAATACAAGTTACCATACACATACTTCTTTGTGTTTCAGGCAGTACCGTACTGTATGGACATGCTTGTATATTGCAATGATCTTCGCACAATGTCTGTGTCTGGTTCATTTTATTAAGGAAAAAAGTCACATATTAGATTCTACACTAAGAATCTTGGCACTTTATATAAAAAGTGCCATAAATGTCAGGTGCATAACGTTTGTCATTTACAAGAGGTTGGAAGGAAAACTGCGGATCCACGTGATGATAGAAAAAACATTTGTTGAGTATTATTGGATAATGTCAACCGATAAAGGCTGAAATTTCATCTGTACACCCTGAAATAGGCAAACAGAGCCAGGTCAGTCTCTACGCTCTTTATACTGGGGTAGGCATGGTCTGACAATCCAGATGTTACTAAACTACAGTGCCCCCTATGCATTACCAACCAGTATGTTGCACTGATTTAAAGCATCTTATTAAGCTTAAATGCTAATTGTGTTAATGGTGCATTGGATAAATATAAAAATGAGGTGTACTTATAATGAGATCTCTTAAAATGTCCCCGATGTATCAGTTTTACAGCTTTCACATTTTCAGTCTCATTTTGATGAGAGCCTCCAAAGTCACATAAAGCCGGATCGGTGCTTTTACGGTATTCTTATATAAAGTGTGAATTTAAAGGTTATGTTTAAGAGCAGACATAATCCCAATGGCAGATCTGTGGAACGTGTCTTGCTGCATTGATGAAAAGTATCCGGTTATCCACCATTAACATGAGCTAATGTGATCTTAATCTAGTTACAGAGGCTTCTTCATTGATGCTTTGGTATAGAAAACCCTTTGCTACCTTTCTTTCTCAAAAACCTACTGATCTCCCAGCACTTTCCCGAAGCACTGCCCATATCTTCCATGAGTCTTCTTGCTTCTTCGGATGGGTTCCAGTTAAATGGACATATGATCGCTGCTATCAATCACAAGTTGGCCACCACTTTGGCCACTGATTAACAGAAGTGACTATATGCTGTTCCTACCAAGAGAAGAAGACGACCAATGGAGGACCTAGGCCAAGCAACATAACAATAACGGGGAATCGGTAGGTGTGTATAGATATATATTTTTTAATTCTTAGATCATACTGCGTGGTAAAACTCTTTAATACTATGCATTTTCTTTATTTTTCTGGACTCTTGTAAGTATGACTTGAAGGAGAAGCAGAGATAATCAAGAGAAAGAAGCCAAAGTCTCAGCCATAAATTGTGGCCCCCTCAATGTTCAGAAAGGGCAACCTACTTGTCCTGCTTTTAATTCTGGCACACTGAGGGGTTGTCCACTACTGGAAAACCCCCGGTTAATAAATTCAGGACCCCATCTAATACAAAAACAATGGACAATAACTTTGAACAGCGGTGCCATTATATTATACATTTCTGCAATTGGTTTTCATTAAAGATTGTGCCCATTTTTTTTTTTTTTTTTACAATAAAATAAATAATTAAGCTCACCCTTTCCAAAATTAATCGAGCTAGTGGGGAAACCCGGAGAGCACACCACTGCATGGAGTTTTGGGAAAATATGTCCAAGAATGGTAAAGGATCCAGCTTCCAGTATATAATTTTATTTAATACATTTAAAAAGTGTAAAAAGTATATATACGGTACTGTATTTTGCAAAAGGTTGACGTGAATAGCCTCCATAAAAAGCAACGCGTTTCGACAACGTTCTTAGTCATTGTGATATGATATACAGTTCTAAAAACCTGGTGGCGTTTGAAGCGCGTTGGTTTTTATGGAGGGTATTCACTTAATCCTTTTGCAAAGTATGTACACTTTTTCACTTTTTTAATTTAAATAAGTTTTTTATGTATACTGAAAGCTGGATCATCCTTTACCTTTCTTAGACATATTTAGCCGTTTCTCTTCTGCATCTTGCATGTATTACAAAAGCTGGGGAACCATTGGCCTCACTGGCATTGTCTTAGAACTGTGTTAAAATCAATGAGGACCTATTTAACAGTAATTGGTTTATTTTGTAATTTCATTTGCCTTTCCAGTTTCTTCCTGACTCAACTTTGCTACTTACTTTTTACCATGAAAAACAATTTGCAATTAAAAACCACAAGTCACGAAAGTTGAGGAAAATCAATATTATCTTGTTTTTTTCTGCTAAAAAAAAAAAAAAAAAAAGAGTCCCCTTCCTTCCCCTCCTTATCCATTGAATATAAATGCAATATAAGATCTCTAGTTACTTGCTAAAAAGTGACTTTTGTCCCTGGTCATAACTGCAAGGATGTTTTTCAGATACAGAATTTTATGGTTGGATTAAACTTTATTTTCCATAATAGGCCACCTAATAAAAACTCTGAAGCCATGTCTTTCCTCCAGCTGGGGGCCACGGTTAACACTTTCACTTCATAAATCATTATAGAACGGCCAGATGTTCCCAGAAGTAAAAGCAAAAGGGGAAAAAAATGGAATATATTGGATTGAAGGTGATTGAAAGAAAATGTGCTACAAATTGCCGGCCATGCAGATGTATAAGCAGATTAAAGAAAGGTGTTAGTCAAAGGAACGCAAAAATCCCACTGACAAGACTTCAGTTGTATAGATGCATTTAGTGTAAGGCATAGAAATCACAATTGTTCATTTGATTCGCGTCAAGGCCGCATTCAGATTTTTTTTCCACAAGAAAAATACATCAAGTTTCATAAGCATTATTTATCACAATTTCATTATAGTTTGATCCAAGTTTCATCAGTTTTTATCGGATGAGGAAAAAAAAAAGTTTGTACAGCTTCTTCTATCAACCATTGTATGAAACACGGACAGCGCATGCATGACCTTTTCTCTATGACCTGCTCCCCCCAGCCGACATCTTGTGCAATCACCATCACTCCCAAGGGGCAGTGAATTCACAAATCGATAGTATGTCACTGATGGGAAGCCGGCAGCATAAGGAGAACGAGGGAGAGAGGCCGGAGAGCAGTAAGTGCAAGCCAAGCCCCTTGTTCTTGCAACCTCATTTGCAAAAATGTTCACTGATGGATTTGTAGAAAATGGACTTAAAGAAAAGAGGATTTCGGGGGCGCTTCCGTCTCACGGATGTAATCCCAAAAGGAACGTCTTATTAAAACATACCTCCAGCCCAATTAAACCACTTCCATGGGTTTAAAAAATATATATTTATTCTAAAATTCTACAGCCTGAGGTGAGTTTTTTTCAGAACAGAAACGCGTTGTGTATTTTTATATGTTTTTATTCATGTCATTTTCATTGTTTTTTAAAAACATCATGCAGCAATAATCCTATGGCTGTAGAGTTTTAGAATAAATATAATTTTTTTAAACCCATGGAAGTAGTTTCATCGCTACCCTGGTCACAAGCCGGAGGTATGTTTTAAATCAGACATTCCTTTTGGGATCACACCGCGAGATGGAAGCACCTCCGAAACCCACTTTTCTTTACTTCGCCTTGGAGTTGTGGATATAACAGGACTAACACGACTCCTCGTACCTCAGACAGGCGGCAAGCTACAGTGGAGGATCCCAAATAATTCCTAAACTCCTACATAGTGTTGTGCCTACTTCGCACAACCCCCATAGGTGAGCAGTCACATACGGATCACCTTTACCGTCACATGTTTTTTATTGCGCATAGGTAGCGTTCTGATGTTTTCTCTCCCCTTCCATAGCTTCCTGTAAGAATCTTTGCACAGACAATGGACTTATGATATAAAGGTATACAGTCATGGCCAAAAGTGTTGGCACCCTTGAAATTGTTCCAGAAAATGAAGTATTTGCCGCAGAAAAATATTGCAATTACACATTTTGTTATACACATTAATTTCCTTTGTGTGTACTGGAGCAGCACAAAAAAAAACAGAAAAAAAGGCAAATTGGACATAATTTCACACAAAACCCAAAAATGGGCATGACAAAATTGTTGGCACCTTTCCAAAATTGGGGGTAAACAACTTTGTTTCAAGCATGTGATGCTCAAACTTACCCGTGGTAAGTAACGGGTGTGGGCAATATGAAAATCACAACTGTAACCAGATAAGGGGAGAAGTTGACTAAATCTTTGCATTCTGTGTCTGTCTGTGTTACACGAAGTATGGAGAACAGACAGAGGAGAAGAGAACTGTCTGAGGACTTGAAAACCAAAAATGTTTGAAAAATATCAACAAGCTTAAGGTTACAAGTCCATCTGCAGAGATATTCATGTTCTTTTGCCCACGGTGCGCAACATAATCAAGAAATTTACAACCCATGGCACTGTAGATAATCTTCATTGATGTGGACAGTAGAGAAAAATTGATGAAAAGCTACAACACAGGATAGTCTGGATGGTGGATAAGCAGCCAAAATCAAGTTCCAAAGAAATTAAAGCTGTCCTGCAGGCTCAGGGTGCATCAGTGTCAGCGTGAACTATCCGTTGACATTTTGGATGAAATGAAACATTATAGCAGTAGACCCAGGACCCCACTCCTGACACAGAGATATTAAAAAGCTAGACTGCAGTTTGCCAAAATGTATGTAAGCCAAAATCCTTCTGGGAAAGCATCTTGTAGACAGATGACATCAAGATAGAGCTTTTTTTAGTACAGCACATCATTCTGCTATTTAGGAAAAAATCGGAATGAGGACTACATAGAAAAGAACACAGTACCTACAGTCAAATGTGGTGGAGGTTCGAAGATCTTTTGGGGTTGTTTTGCTCCCTCTGGCACTGGGTTCTTTGCTGTGTGCAATGCATCAAGAAATCTGAAAAATACTAAATTATTTGTGGTCGCAATGTAGTGCCCAGTGTCAGAAAGCTGGGTTTATGTCCTAAGTCAGCAGGGCAATGACCCCAAACATACTTCAAGAAGTGCGAGAAATAGATGGAAACAAAGGACTGGAGCGTTCTGAAGTTGACAGCAATGAGTCCAGATCTAAATCCGATTGAACACCTGTGGAGAGATCTTAATATTACTGATGGGAGACGGCACCCTTCAAATATGAGAGACTTGGGGCAGTTTGCAAAAGAAGAGCGATTCAAAATTCCAGTTGAGAGGTGAAAGAAGGTTGTTAATGGTTATAGGAAGTGACTGATTGCAGTTATTTATTATAAAGGGTGTTTTCCCTCCTTTTTTTGGGTTGTTCAATACACGCGCAGGAAGTAAACATGTGAATAATAAAACATGTGTACAGTAATTGCAATAATTTTCTGGGAGAAATACTTCATTTTTTTACAATTTCAAGGCTGTCAACATTTTTGACCATGACTGTAGATATTATTATTATATTATTTATTGTTATAGCGCCATTTATTCCATGGCGCTTTACATGTGAGGAGGGGTACACATAATAAAAACAGGTACAATAATCTTAAACAATACAAGTCATAACTGGTACAGGAGGAGAGAGGACCCTGCCCGCAAAGGATCACAATCTACAAGGGATGGGTGAGAATACAGTAGGTGAGGATAGAGCTGGTCATGCAGCGGTTTGGTTGATCGGTGGTTACTGCAGGTTGTAGGCTTGTCGGAAGAAGTGGGTCTTCAGGCTCTTTGTGAAGGTTTCGATGGTAGGCGAGAGTTTGATGTGTTGTGGTAGAGGGTTCCAGAGTAGGGGTGATACGCTAGAGAAATCTTGTATACGATTGTGGGAAGAGGAGATAAGAGGGGAGTAGAGAAGGAGATCTTGTGAGGAACAGAGGTTGCGTGTAGGTAAGTACCGGGAGACGAGGTCACAGATGTATGGAGGAGACAGCTTGTGGATGGCTTTGTACGTCATGGTTAGGGTTTTGTAGTGGAGTCTCTGGGTAATGGGGAGCCAGTGAAGGGATTGACAGAGGGGAGAGGCCGGGGAATAGCGGGGGGACAGGTGGATTAGTCGGGCAGCAGAGTTTAGAATAGAATGGAGGGGTGCGAGAGTGTTAGAGGGGAGGCCACAGAGCAGGAGGTTGCAGTAGTCAAGGCGAGAGATGATGAGGGCATGGACTAGGGTTTTTGCAGATTCTTGGTTGAGGAATGTACGGATTCGTGAAATATTTTTGAGTTGAAGTAGGCAGGAAGTGGAAAGGGCTTGGATATGTGGTTTGAAGGAGAGATCAGCGTCAAGGATTACCCCGAGGCAGCGAGCTTGTGGGACTGGGGAGAGTGGGCAGCCATGTACTGTAATGGATAGGTTCATTGGGGGGGGGGGGGTCGCGTGAGATGGGGGAAAGATGATGAATTCTGTTTTGTCCATGTTAAGTTTCAGAAATCTAGAGGAGAAGGATGAAATAGTGGACAGACATTGAGGGATTTTGGTTAGTAGGGAGGTGATATCTGGTCCAGAGATGTAGATCTGTGTGTCATCAGCATAGAGGTGATACTGAAAGCCATGAGATTCTATGAGCTGTCCCAGGCCAAAGGTGTAAATGGAGAAGAGCAGGGGCCCAAGGACTGAACCTTATGGGACTCCGACAGATAGGGGGCGAGGTGAGGAGGTGGTGTGTGAGTGGGAGACGCTGAATGTCCGGTCTGTTAGGTATGTGGAGATCAAGGATAGGGCCAAGTCTGTGATGCCAAGGGATGAGAGGGTCTGTATTAATAGGGAATGGTCCACTGTGTCAAAGGCAGCCGACAGGTCGAGGAGGAGGAGGACAGAGTAGTGTCGCTTGCTCTTGGCGGTTAAAAGGTCATTGGTGACCTTAGTTAGGGCAGTTTCAGTGGAATGGTGTGACCGGAAGCCAGATTGTAAGCGGTCAAAGAGGGAGCAAGAAGAGAGATGGGAGGACAGTTCAAGGTAGACATGTTGTTCCAATAGTTTGGAGGCAAAAGGGAGAATGTTATGATCCTAGTGGCTGAGGATCACAAAACGGACTAGCTAAGTTTATGAACATAGAGACGAGCTCTAGGGAGGTGGTAACTGGACTGACCGCAAACCTGATCCTAACCAACACACTAAAGGAAGCTGGTGAACGTGCCTAAAATCCTGGACGTCTCGACGCAGCCTGAGAAACTATCTACTCCTGGAGGGAAAGTAAGACCTCACTTGCCCCAAGAGAAATCACCCCAAAGATATAGGAAGCCCCCAACAAATAATAACAGTGAGGTAAGGGGAAAACACAAACGTAGAAATGAAAACAGATTAAGCAAATGAGGCCCGCTAATACTAGATAGCAGAAGACAGATAGGGAACTGTGGGGTCAGTAAATAACCCTATGCAAAATATCCACGCTGAGAATACAAGAACCCCCACACCAACTAACGGTGTGAGGGGAGAAACTCAGCCCCCTAGAGCTACCAGCAAGCAAGGAAATCACATATTAGCAAGCTGGACAAGAAAACAAAAATAAACCAAGAAACATATGACCACTGATGGTCAAAAAATTAACCAAGCAAAACTTAGCTTCTCTTGAAGAGACTGATAACGAAGGACTGCAGGAGAGCTCCAAAATAGCACTGAAGACATTGACAGCAGGCAACAACTGAGAGTCCAGGTGAACTAAATAGGAAACCAGCTAAGAGATAACGAGACAGCTGATCCTGCCTCAGACCTGCAGAATGACACAAAGAACCACCAGAGGGAGCCCAAAGACAGCACGCACACAGTACCAGTTGTGACTACAAGAGGGAGCAAAAAACAGAGTTCACAACAGTACTCCCCCGTTGAGGAGGGGTCACCGAACCCTCATCAAAACCCCCAGGGCATGAACCAAATCGGCTGCATGAACATCAGAGGTGACAACCCAGGAATTATCCTCCTGACCATAGCCCTTCCACTTAACCAAATACTGAAGCCTCCGTCTAGAAATACGAGAATCCAAGATCTTCTCCACCACGTACTCCAATTCGCCCTCAACCAGCACCGGAGCAGGGGGTTCAACAGAAGGAACCACAGGCACCACATACCTCCGCAACAAAGACCTATGGAACACGTTATGAATGGCAAACGACGCTGGGAGGTCCAAACAAAATGACACCGGGTTAAGGATTTCCAAAATCTTATAAGGACCGATGAAGCGAGGCTTGAATTTAGGAGAGGAAACCTTCATAGGAACATACCGAGAAGACAGCCATACCAAATCCCCAACAAGAAGTCGGGGACCCACACCGCGACGGCGGTTGGCAAAGCGCTGAGCCTTCTCCTGTGACAACTTCAAATTGTCCACCACATGGTTCCAAATCTGCTGCAACCTATCCACCACAGAATCCACCCCAGGACAGTCAGAAGGCTCAATCTGACCCGAGGAAAAACGAGGATGAAAACCAGAATTGCAGAAAAAAGGCGAAACCAAAGTAGCAGAACTAGCCCGATTATTAAGGGCAAACTCGGCCAATGGCAAAAAAGTCACCCAATCATCCTGATCAGCAGAAACAAAACATCTTAAATAAGTTTCCAAGGTCTGATTAGTTCGCTCGGTTTGACCATTCGTCTGAGGATGGAAGGCCGACGAAAAAGACAAATCAATGCCCATCTTAGCACAAAATCTGGACACAAACTGGGATCCTCTGTCAGACACAATATTTTCAGGGATGCCGTGCAAGCGAACCACATTCTGAAAAAATAGAGGAACCAAATCGGAGGAGGAAGGCAACTTAGGCAAGGGCACCAAATGGACCATTTTGGAAAAACGATCACACACCACCCAGATGACAGACATTCTCTGAGAGACTGGAAGATCCGAAATAAAATCCATGGAAATGTGCGTCCAAGGCCTCTTCGGGACAGGCAAAGGCAAAAGCAAACCGCTGGCACGAGAACAGCAAGGCTTAGCCCGAGCACAAATCCCACAGGACTGCACAAAGGAACGCACATCCCGCGACAAGGAAGGCCACCAGAAGGACCTAGCCACCAAATCTCTGGTACCAAAAATCCCAGGATGTCCTGCCAACACCGAAGAATGAACCTCGGAAATAACTCTGCTGGTCCATATATCTGGGACAAACAGTCTCTCTGGTGGGCAACGGTCCGGTCTATCTGCCTGAAATTTCTGCAGCACTCGTCGCAAATCTGGGGAAATGGCAGACAAAATCACTCCCTCTCTGAGGATACCAGCCGGCTCTGAAACTCCCGGAGAGTCAGGCACAAAACTCCTAGAAAGAGCATCAGCTTTCACGTTCTTCGAACCAGGCAGGTACGAGACCACGAAATCGAAACGGGAGAAAAACAACGACTAACGAGCCTGTCTAGGATTCAGCCGCTTGGCAGACTCGAGATAAATCAGATTTTTGTGATCAGTTAAGACCACTACACGATGCTTAGCTCTCTCAAGCCAATGTCGCCACTCCTCAAATGCCCACTTCATAGCCAACAACTCCCGATTACCAACATCATAATTTCGCTCGGCAGGCGAAAACTTTCTTGAAAAGAAAGCACAAGGCTTCATCACAGAGCAATCAGAGCTTCTCTGTGACAAAACAGCCCCTGCTCCAATCTCAGAAGCATCAACCTCGACCTGAAAAGGAAGAGAGACATCAGGCTGACAAAACTGGAGCCGAAGAAAACCGGCGCTTCAGCTCCCGAAAGGCTTCCACGGCCGCAGGAGACCAATTAGTCACATCAGAACCCTTCTTGGTCAAATCCGTCAAGGGTTTAACCACGCCAGAAAAATTAGCAATGAAGCGACGGTAAAAATTAGCAAAACCCAAGAACTTCTGAAGATTCTTAACAGATGTAGGCTGAGTCCAGTCATGAATAGCCTGGACCTTGACTGGGTCCATCTCAATAGTAGAAGGAGAAAAAAAAAACCCAAAAAGGAAACCTTCTGTACTCCGAAGAGACATTTTGAGCCCTTCACAAATAAGGCATTAGCACGCAGGACCTGAAATACCATCCTGACCTGCTTCACATGGGACTCCCAGTCCTCAGAAAAGACCAAAATGTCATCCAGATACACAATCATAAATTTATCCAGATATTCTCGGAAGATGTCATGCATGAAGGACTGGAACACAGAAGGAGCATTAGAGAGTCCAAAGGCATCACCAAGTACTCAAAATGGCCTTCGGGCGTATTAAATGCTGTTTTCCATTCATCCCCCTGCTTAATGCGCACAAGGTTATACGCACCACGAAGATCTATCTTGGTGAACCAACTGGACCCCTTAATCCGAGCAAACAGATCAGACAACAATGGCAAAGGATACTGAAATTTGACCGTGATTTTATTTAAAAGACGATAATCTATACAAGGTCTCAGAGAACCATCCTTCTTGGCCACAAAAAAGAATCCTGCACCAAGAGGGGAGGAGGACGGGCGAATATGACCCTTCTCTAAAGACTCCTTTATATAGCTCCGCATTGCGGCATGTTCTGGTACAGACAAATTAAAAAGTCGTCCCTTAGGGAACTTACTACTAGGAATCAAATTTATAGCACAATCACAATCCCTGTGAGGAGGCAGGGCACCGGATCTGGGCTCATCAAATACATCCTGGTAGTCCGACAAAAACTCAGGGACTTCAGAAGGAGTGGAAGAAGCAATTGATACCAAAGGAGCATCGCCATGAATCCCCTGGCAACCCCAACTTGACACAGACATAGCTTTCCAATCCAGAACTGGATTATGGGCCTGCAGCCATGGCAGACCCAACACGACAACATCATGCAAATTATGCAGCACAAGAAAGCGAATCACCTCCTGATGCACAGGAGTCATGCACATGGTCACTTGAGTCCAATATTGAGGCTTATTCTCAGCCAATGGTGTAGCATCAATTCCCCTCAGTGGAATAGGGAATTCCAAAGGCTCCAGGACAAAACCACAGCGCCTGGCAAACGACAAATCCATCAGATTCAGGGCAGCACCTGAATCCACAAAAGCCATAACCGAGTAGGATGACAAAGAACAAATTAAAGTAATAGACAAAATGAATTTAGGCTGTATAGTACCAATGGTGACAGGTTTAGCGATTTTTTTAACGCGCTTAGAGCATGCTGAGATAACATGAGTTGAATCACCACAGTAAAAGCACAACCCATTTTGACGTCTACGATTTTGCCGCTCAATTCTGGTCAGAACTCGGTCACATTGCATAGACTCAGGTCTCTGTTCAGAAAACACCGCCAGATGGTGCGCAGATTTGCGCTCCCGCAAACGCCGATCAATCTGAATGGCCAAAGCCATTGAGTCATTCAGACTTGCAGGCGTGGGGAACCCCACCATAACATTCTTAATGGCTTCAGAAAGACCTTCTCTGAAATTTGCAGCCAGGGCACACTCATTCCATTGAGTAAGCACCGACCATTTCCGAAATTTTTGACAATACACCTCAGCTTCATCCTGGCCCTGAGAAAGAGCCAGCAAGGCCTTTTCTGCCTGGTTCTCAAGACTAGGTTCCTCATAAAGCAGTCCAAGCGCCAGAAAAAACGCATCCACATTCAGCAATGCAGGATCTCCTGGCACCAGAGAGAAGGCCCAATCTTGAGGGTCGCCACGTAACAAGGAGATAACAATTTTAACTTGCTGAGCGGAATCACCAGAGGAACGAGGTCTCAAAGATAGAAATAATTTACAATTATTCTTAAAATTCAGAAACCTAGATCTATCTCCAGAAAACAACTCAGGAATAGGTATTTTTGGCTCTGACATAGGGCTATGAACAACAAAATCCTGAATGCTTTGCACCCTTGCAGCAAGATGATCCACACTAGAAGTCAGACTCTGAATATCTATGTCTGCAGCTGAACACAAAACCACCCAGAGATTAAGGGGATGAGAGAAGCTGGACAGACTGCAGCAAAGATAGAGAGAAAAAAAAAAAAATGTACTCGGGGCTTCTTTTATCCCACTTCTGCGATGCATTAAACACTTTTTTTGGGGGGGCCTGCTGTACTGTTATGATCCTAGTGGCTGAGGATCACAAAACGGACTAGCTAAGTTTATGAACATAGAGACGAGCTCTAGGGAGGTGGTAACTGGACTGACCGCAAACCTGATCCTAACCAACACACTAAAGGAAGCCGGTGAACGTGCCTAAAATCCTGGACGTCTCGATGCAGCCTGAGAAACT
Source organism: Ranitomeya variabilis (assembly GCF_051348905.1). NCBI lineage: Eukaryota > Metazoa > Chordata > Amphibia > Anura > Dendrobatidae > Ranitomeya > Ranitomeya variabilis. Next base: position 66,058,966 of record NC_135237.1, read on the forward strand.
ATCTACTCCTGGAGGGAAAGTAAGACCTCACTTGCCTCAAGAGAAATCACCCCAAAGATATAGGAAGCCCCCAACAAATAATAACGGTGAGGTAAGGGGAAAACACAAACGTAGAAATGAAAACAGATTAAGCAAATGAGGCCCGCTAATACTAGATAGCAGAAGACAGATAGGGAACTGTGCGGTCAGTAAAAAACCCTATGCAAAATATCCACGCTGAGAATACAAGAACCCCCACACCAACTAACGGTGTGAGGGGAGAAACTCAGCCCCCTAGAGCTACCAGCAAGCAAGGAAATCACATATTAGCAAGCTGGACAAGAAAACAAAAATAAACCAAGAAACATATGACCACTGATGGTCAAAAAAATGAACCAAGCAAAACTTAGCTTCTCTTGAAGAGACTGATAACGAAGGACTGCAGGAGAGCTCCAAAATAGCACTGAAGACATTGACAGCAGGCAACAACTGAGAGTGCAGGTGAACTAAATAGGAAACCAGCTAAGAGATAACGAGACAGCTGATCCTGCCTCAGACCTGCAGAATGACACAAAGAACCACCAGAGGGAGCCCAAAGACAGCACTCACACAGTACCAGTTGTGACCACAAGAGGGAGCCCAAAAACAGAGTTCACAACAGGAGAAGTGATATAGGGCGATAGCTAGATACAGAGGATGGGTCAAGAGAGGGCTTTTTGAGGATAGGTGTGATGGAGGCATGTTTAAAGCTTGAGGGGAAAACACCAGTTGTTAGTGATAGGTTGAAGAGATGGGTTAGGGTTGGGATGAAGACTGTGGTGAGGTTTGGGATGAAGTGGGATGGGAGCGGGTCAAGTGCACAGGTGGTGAGATGCGATTTTGAGAGTAGAGTGGAGAGTTGATCTTCTGTAATGTTGGAGAAGTTGGTTTTAAAGGTGGAGGGCTGGGAAGTCGGGAGGAAGGGCTCTGGGGGTTGTTGACCAAAACTGTCTCTGATGTTATCAATCTTCTGCTTGAAAAATGAGGCAAAGTCTTCAGCTGAGATAAGTGGGGAGGGAGGAGGTGCTGGGGGACGGAGGAGAGAATTGAAGGTGTTGAATAACTGTTTAGGGTTGTGAGACAGGGAGGATATGAGAGATGAGAAGTAGGTTTGTTTAGCTGTGGCGAGTGTGGTCTTGAAAGTAGTGAGGGACTGTTTGAATGCGATTAAGTGCTCGTTGGAGTGGGATCTTTTCCATCTGCGCTCAGCAGCCCTGGAAGCTCGCCTCAGTTCTTTGGTCAGGCTGGTGTGCCAGGGTTGTCTGTTGATTTTGTGAGCTTTGGTATGTGTAAGTGGGGCAGCAGATTCCAAAGCTACAGCTATTGTGGTGTTATATAGAGCGGCGGCGTCATCCGCATTGTGTAAGGAACTTATGTCTGTGAGAGGGAGGAGGGATTCAGAGAATGAATGTAGGTCAAGATGTTTAAGATTTCTGCGAGGGTGTGAAACTTTGTGGGGTGGGGATTGTAGACATGGAGTGGAGAGGGAAGAGAATGTGAGAAGGTTGTGGTCAGAGAGCAAGAGGTGAGTTAGAGAGGTTAGATAGAGAGCAGAGGCGGGTGAACATGAGGTCCAGTGTGTGACCATCTTTGTGAGTGGCTGCAGAAGACCATTGAGTGAGGCCGAATGAGGAAGTGAGAGATAGAAGTTTAGTGGCAGCTGAGAGGGAAGTGTCAATGGGGATGTTGAAGTCGCCCATGATGATAGTGGGGATGTCCGCGGAAAGGAAATCAAGTAGCCAGGTGGTGAAGTGGTCAAAGAAGGTGGTGGCTGGCCCTGGGGGGTGGTAAATGACAGCCAGTTGGAGGTTGGAGGTGGAGTAGATGCGCATAGAGTGCACCTCAAAGGAAGGGAGGGTAACAGAGGGTGGCAGGGGGATTGGGGTGAAAGAGCAGTTATCTGACAGGAGAAAACCAACTCCTCCGCCATGTTTGCTGCTGGGGCGGGGTGTGTGAGAAAGGTGGAAGCCACCGTAAGAGAGTGCAGCAGGGGAGGCTGTGTCAGAAGGGGTGAGCCAGGTTTCGGTGATGGCGAGGAATGAAAGTTTGGTAGTAACAAAAAGATATTACCATCATTTCAGATGCTTTACATAGATGATGATAGTTTAGGGTCTAAAAATCTGCTGACAGATTCCCATTAAGCAAGCTATTACCTATTTATTGGATCGGTGACAACTCTTAGACCGTTGTGTATCTGACAGCCCTACTCGACTTCTCTTGGCCAAGGTCTTGTGGCAGGGCAAGGTGCTGTGGGGTATATTAGCCCCCTAATCTTGTAATTTGTGGGCTCTTCAGCAGTCAGACTTATGGCTCACATAGACATTCGTGGATCATGTTCCAATGACAGACCGCAATGCACGGATTAGCCAAGGGTCTTCCTGGGGCAAATTAGTGCATTGTGGTCCTTGATCAGACAGACATATACAGATGTCTGCATAAGCCCTTACACTGATCTAAGACTCAGCTCATATGTCCAGTAGTAAATTTGGATATATTCTGGGATCATAAAAACAGAAACCAAAAACACTGCAGTACAAGACCCATACATTTGAATGTGAACAGAAGTGCCAAAATGTCTTCCATTCACCTCCTATACAGCAGCTCAGAATTTCAACATGACTTTTGTAGAAAACAGTTTTTTATCCCAAAGTTTAAGGGTATGTTTCCACGGGCAGAAACCAGCAGCGCTTTGGATGCAGCACATGTTCGCTCCGCTCCGTCATTGAACTGTGCAGAATCACCGCATCCTATACATTGGATGCTGACGTCTCTGCAAAATAAATAGACATACTGCGGTCTAGAAAGACGCGCCACATGTGCGTATACGCAGGGAAGCCACGGGTGTCCCTGCAAGCATAGTGGAGATGAGATTTCATGAAATCCCATCCACTATTCTGTAACATCTGGCCGCTGCGAGTTGGACGCTGCGGATGTAAGCAGCATCCAACCCGCAGCGTTTACTGACCGTGGAAACATACCCTAAAACATGACAAGTTTCGGAGCCGTATGCTCTTTTCTCAAATGATATGCTGAACGGGTGTAACCAATATAGACTAACATGATCATTCTAATAGATGTTCAATCATTGATCTACTTCTGTTAATTGTGTGGCCACCATAACACTTGTTGACTATGGACCTCCAAATAGGCAAGTATTTTACGTCTCAGTAAAAGAAAGGAATTGTTTCACTTTAGACTCGGATTAAGAAATATCAATTATTGCTTGGTATTTAATTTGGCCAACTGCAGTTTACCCAGCTGTGAACAAACAAAGGTCTCTTGGTATACTATCTATGCCGGAAGCCGAGGCCCATTTCAGAGCAAGTGAATTGCCTTTATGCCTCACTGAGGATTTGTCAACAAGACCCAAGTGTTAATCTAAGGATTCACCTGGTCTATTCTCCACGATTGCAAGGTCACCCTTTCTAGTAATGCTCTGTGGGAAACTTTCTGCTCCAAGGTCAGAAGAGCAGTCAATCAATTATAAAGACATCCCTTTATTTAAACAGGAATGTAATTGGAAGTGCAATACCCGAGGTATCAGGACCTACAGGATAAAGTGTCAGAGGACATACAATATACTACAATTACTTGTTAAACACCTCTGAGGTCATCTAGAATTGCCTGGACTGTTTGAAGACATTGTTGCTCCACGTTGACACATTGATTTTACCCTGCCACTTTTTCTAATTTAAGTTCCAATGTGTGAATTCCTTTATCTCAGATCAACACAGATCAATGCGTCCCATTATCTACTGTACTGTAATCACTGACAGCCAAGTTGTCATCAAGTTACTGCGAAGTCGGTAATGTCACTCAGGTGGTGGGTAGTGGACTGCTCCTAAGCAAAAGGCAGAAAGCTGGCCATACACCAGTCATGGCACCGAAAGTTAGATCCCTGATTGATGTCTTCCTCGATTTGTGGCATGATCTGGACTTGTATTGATGAGATGGAGATCATTTGTTTAACATATATGGCTTTCTATTGACTGCATATGTCGATGACTGGAAAAATGGCAGATCAACTTTTCAGACTTTTATACCTTGGTATTACCACTATTTGAAAATGCATGTCACAAACCGAACCACGCCATTGGCAGAATATGGTCTAAATGTCTAGTTTAGTCAACTGACCGTGCCCCTGTAATTTCAGCCAAAACTAAAATAAAAACATGGTCTTACTGGCCTCACCTGCCACATTATGTTAAAACTGCTTTGGTTCACATTCCAGTCTAATATGTTCAGAAACTGTACCAAGTCTCAAACTCTTCAACTTGCCACCCACTCTTTTGGAATGAGTGGTTTCTCTTCATTGACATTCTGCCAGCACTATAGGTGTTGGACCTTCCTTTCTGTCGAACATGCATTACTCATGCTAGTGTCTACTGGTTTTCCTGCCCACACTGAAAGTCTTTTCTTTATTATGACTGCTTGTAGTTTGATAGACAAAGGGAGAGAGAGTTCATTACAAGCCATAACTTCTTAAAATTCACCTTCATGTCTCTGCTGCTAGTCATCATAATAGATTATAAGACAGCTAATAGAGTGGTAAAAAAATATGCTCTTGTCAAGGGACTTGCTGTATCAGGCCGGTTTCACACGTCAGTGGCTCCGGTACGTGTAGTGACAGTTTTCTCACGTACCGGAGACACTGACACGTAGACAAATTAAAATGAATGTGTCTCTGAAGATATCAGTGATTTTTCCCGGACCGTGTGTACGTTTGCAAAACACGGAGACATGTGCTGTCTGTGTTTAACATTGCAAAGTATAGGAGAAGCTTTGTAATTTATTTCTTTCTTTATCCATACTGGAGAAACACTGATGACACACTGATGGTAAAAATGGACCCACGGATGGAGAGCAATGATGACACAGGTACAGATTTTTTTGTGTGTTCTGCCTTTTCCTTGATTTGACTCCAAAAATCAGGGAAATGTGACAAAGCTTTTTCCAAAGTTTTTGGGCAAAGTTTTTTGTACATTTGGAAGATTTTCATTGGAATATATGATCATTTCACCACATGTTTCTTGACATGATTTAATCCTCTTATTCCTTCCTATAAAGGCTGTCTTACTTCCTCATAGAATGTGCAGCTGTGCCTTATAAAAGAATCACCATATAAACAAAAACACGTCTTGTTCTTGAAATCGCCTTATAACTACAGATATACATTTCAGTAGCTGGGAGTCTGGAAGGTTTTGTCATTGTAATTACTCCATAATTTGTAATGGTCTCATTATGTACAAGTTGTAGTTTGAAATGTAGAGAATTACAAAAAATGTACATGAGTTCTTGTCCATTTCTTAGATTGTCTTCAGTTTTCTCTGAGCATGTTCAGAGGAATAAAGTTCTCAGCATCATGGGCAGAATTATATGGGTGTAGAGACTGTGGTCATACCAGGTGTCTGGAGGCAAAGGGTTATTTCACCCATATGAGAAGACCGGTAACATCTATACCCGGTCACAGAGCTGAATATAGGAAGGGGCACAAGGGGCATGTACCCTTGGTTTCCACAATGCTTACATCATGTCATTTTTGCTCTGGTCATTTCTATCTTGTATATTCCCTTTAAATATTTACTCAGAATTGCCACTTTAGAAGACACCCATCTAGTAGAGAACTAGATCTCCACTGGCGTTCAAACTAAAGCAATTCAACATAAGATTCCACTAGGTGTCAAAATGGTCCTTCCAGAATTTTGGCACATTTGGATAGGATGCTTTTCACAAATGTCGCTTGTTATCTGACATATGCCTTGCTATTTTGGATCATTGTAGGATAAAATTTAGGGATTGTGAAAGCCACAGAAGCTAAGAAAATTCGCTGTCATGTTTTTGAAACCAGTGACTTGTGCACCCTCGTGGCATGGTGCATTGTCTGGTGTCCTTCTGACATGAAGGGATGAACTTGGCGACCACTGCGCTCAGGTAAGCTTTACTGTCCAAAAGTCGATCCACACATATCAGAAGATCCAGGTTGTGCCAAAAATACACACACCATTATTCCACCTACACCAGCTTGAACTATTAACACCTGAAAAGGCGGGTTCATTAATTCATGCAGCTTTTGAAAAATTCTGGCCCTCTCATGATCATGGTGCAACAGAAAGTAGGAATTAGTTCTACCGGTAATTTTATTTCCAGGAGTCCATCATGACAGCACACCAGGAGGTAGTCCTTCTCTTCCTCTAGGGACAGGAAACACAGACAAGGTTAAAAGCTCACCCTATTTCAACCTCACCCCCACTGTTTTACCAATTACCACACCAGGATGGATGCAACTTAATTTTATTTAATTCTGTCACACAAATGTTAACTGGACATAAGTAAAAGGAATCCAGAGGAGGGAATGTAAGGATGCTGTCATAATGGACTCCTGGAAATACAACTACTAGTAGGACTAATTTCTACTTTCCAGGATGTCCCTTATGACAGCACACCAGGAGAAATACCAATAAATGGATTCTATGTTGGGACCACTGCCTGAAGGACTTTCCTTCCATAGACTAACTGTTGACCCGATGATACTGTATGTCCAGCCTGTAGTGTCTACAGAAGGTGCTTAGTCTAGACCAGGCTGCAGCCTTACATATCAGGCTCACTGAGGCTCTCTTAGCCAAAGAGAGATTGATCACGTTGAATATGCCTTAACACACTCTGGTGGAGTTCTCCCTTCTCATTCATATGCCAGGGAAATGGTGGATGCGATCCATCTGGCTAAGGGCTCCTTCTCACTTGCATGAAATACGGCCGAGTCTCGCAGGTTAAAACCCGGTTCTGCCGCTGGCACTCGAGAGCGGAGCACGCGGCCGCACAGCAATGCATGGAGCTGCACGCTCTGCTCCCAAGTGACGGCGGCAGAGCCGGGTGTTACCATGCGAGACTTGGACGTATTTCACGCAAGTGAGAAGGAGCCCTAATGTTGCTTTGAAGGTTTTTTTGCCTTTCTTCTTGCCTGAGAACTGAGCAAAGAGGTTTGAATCTAGTCTCCAAGCTTCCGTAGATTCAACATAGCATACAACAGACTGCCTTACATCCAGTGACTGAAACGTGTTCTCTTTCTCGTTCCTTGAGTGCTAGCAAAAGGAAGGTAGAATGATCTCCTGGTTTAGGTATACACTGAATTCCACCTTAGGAAGAAATGTTGGATCAAGCTGAAGCACTATGCGATTTTCTAGAATTCGAAGATAGGGATCGCTCCCTGATAGGGCTTAGATCTCTCCAACTGTCTTTACTGAAATGACTGCTACCAAGAAACTCATCTTCGTAGAGAGAAATTTGATGTTGATGTCTTTGTGGGGCTCAATGGGAGATCTACAAAGAGCATTTAACACCAAGTTTAGATCCCAATGGGGAACGGACTTACCTAGCAACCAATGGATGGTTTGGCAGCAGGTAGTCCAAAAAGGATCTTAAAGCTGAAATCTGGACTCTCAGTGGGCTACGCATTAACCCCTTTTCAAATCCCAGCTTAAGAAATTCTAAAATCTTGGGAAAGTCCTGTTGGGAGGAATCAATGGATTCCCCAAAATGAGAGCAAAACTTCAAGATTTTAGAATAAATGGCAGAAGTTACCGTTTTTCTACTTGCTTGTATCGTTGTGATCACTCAATCCAACAGACCCTGAGATACTAAGATCTGCCTCTCAGTATCCAGGCTGTCCTGCTCAGTAGGTGATGTAGGAGGGGACCTTGAGACAGAAGGTCATTCTTCACTGTAAGGGAAAGT